>NW_025899963.1:0-196568 GCF_022539505.1 Lolium rigidum | reverse complement strand
AGCTATTTTCCGGCACCGTTGCTACTGCTCATATATATTCATACCACCTGTATTTCACTATCTCTTCGCCGAACTAGTGCACCTATTTGGTGTGTTGGGGACACAAGAGACTTCTTGCTTTGTGGTTGCAGTGGTTGCATGAGAGGGATATCTTTGACCTCTTCCTCCCCGAGTTCGATAAACCTTGGGTGATCCACTTAAGGGAAACTTGCTGCTGTTCTACAAACCTCTGCACTTGGAGGCCCAACACTGTCTACAGGAAAGGAGGGGGAACGTAGACATCAAGCACTTTTCTGGCGCCGTTGCCGGGGAGGGAAGGTAAACAGCACTCACACATTGGCAAGCCCGGCAACTAAGCACTTTTCCTCCCTCGTCAACTACGCGCCAAGCACTTTTCTGGCGCCGTTGCCGGGGAGGAAAGGTAAAAGGTACTCACACTCCGGATCTCGGCTACTAAGCTATTTTCCGGCGCCATTGTAAGTACTCGAAGCTATTTCCTTTAGACTCTGCAATTGCGACATTTGGTTTCTTGTTTACACTAGTTAGGCATAATGGAAAACAACAAAAATATGAGAGATCTTTATGAACTTTATCTTGAATTAGGACATGATGTGTTTGAAGAAAGAATTAAGAAACCCATGGAACTTTATATGCATGCTAATGGGAATGTTATTACTATGAATGCTTTGAACACCATTGTTGCTAATGCTATGGAAAATTCTAAGCTTGCGGAAGCTGGCTTTTATGAGCATGATATTTTTAGTCCCCCAAGCATTGAGGAGAAAATTTACTTTGATGATACTTTGCCTCCCATTTATGATGATTATAATGATAGTAGTCTTTTGTTACCACCTGTTATGGAGGATAAATTTGATTATGATTACAATATACCTCCTATATTTGATAGCTACTTTGTTGAATTTGCTCCCACTACAATTAATAAGAATGACTATGCTTATGTTGGGAGTAGTAATTATTTTATGCATGAGACTCATGATAAGAATGCTTTATGTGATAGTTATATTGTTGAGTTTGCTCATGTTGCTACTGAAAGTTATTATGAGAGAGGAAAATATGGTTGTAAAAATTTTCATGTTACTAAAACACCTCTCTATGTGCTGAAATTTTTGAAGCTACACTTGTTTTATCTTCCTATGCTTGTTACTTTGCTCTTCATGAACTTGTTTATTTACAAGATTCTTATGCATAGGAAGCATGTTAGACTTAAATGTGTTTTGAATTTGCCTCTTGATGCTCTCTTTTGCTTCAACTTCTATTTCTTGTGAGTGCATCATTAAAACTGCTGAGCCCATCTTAATGGCTATAAAGAAAAGAACTTCTTGGGAGATAACCCATGTGTTATTTTGCTACAGTACTTTGTTTTATATTTGTGTATTGGAAGTTGTTTACTACTGTAGCAACCTCTCCTTATCATGTTTTTGTGCCAAGTAAAGTTTCTATGTCAAAGTTGATGTTATATTTGGGATCGCTGCGCAGAAACAGCATTGCTGTCTGTCACGAATCTGGGCACAGTTCTCTGTAGAAAATTCGAAAAAATCTGCCAATTTACGAGCGTGATCCTCAGATATGTACGCAACTTTCATTAGTTTTGAGTTTTTCCATTTGAGCAAGTCTGGTGCCATCTTTAAATTCGTCTTTACGGACTGTTCTGTTTTTGACAGATTCTGCCTTTTATTTCGCATTGCCGCTTTTGCTTTGTTGAATGGGTTTCTTTGTTCCATTAACTTTCAGAAGTTTTGTGCAATGTCCAGAAGTGTTAAGAATGATTGTGTCACCTCTGAACATGTGAATTTTTGATTATGCACTAACCCTCTAATGAGTTTGCTTGAAGTTTGGTGTGAAGGAAGTTTTCAAGGGTCAATAGAAGAGGGTGATATAATGTGATCGAGAAGAGTGAAAGGTCTAAGCTTGGGGATGCCCCGGTGGTTCATCCCTGCATATTTTAAGAAGACTCAAGCATCTAAGCTTGGGGATGCCCAAGGCATCCCCTTCTTCATCGACAACTTATCGGGTTTCTTCTAGTGAAACTATATTTTTATTCAGATCACATCCTATGTACTTTACTTGGAGCGTCTCGTGTGCTTTTATTTTTGTTTTTGTTTTGTTATCTTAGTTCTCTGAATAAGTTCATCTTTGTGTGGGAGAGAGACACGCTCCGCTGGTTCGTATGAACACATGTGTTCTTAGCTCATAATATTCATGGCGAAGTTTCCTCTTCGTTAAATTGTTATATGGTTGGAATTGAAAAATGCTACATGTAGAAATTGGTAAAATGTCTTGGATAATGTGATACTTGGCAATTGTTGTGCTCATGTTTAAGCTCTTGCATCATATGCTTTGCACCCATTAATGAAGAAATACATAGAGCTTGCTAAAATTTGATTTGCATATTTGGTCTCTCTAAGGTCTAGATAATATCTAGTATTGAGTTTTGAACAACAAGGAAGACGGTGTAAAGTCTTATAATGTTTACAATATGTCTTTTATGTGAGTTTTGCTGCACCGCTTCATACTTGTGTTTGTTTCAAATAACCTTGCTAGCCTAAGCCTTGTATCGAGAGGGAATACTTCTCATGCATCCAAAATCCTTGAGCCAACCACTATGCCATTTGTGTCCACCATACCTACCTACTACATGGTATTTCCTGCCATTCCAAAGTAAATTGCTTGAGTGCTACCTTTAAACAATTCAAAATTTATCACCTCTTATTTGTGTCAATGTTTAATAGCTCATGAGGAAGTATGTGGTGTTTATCTTTCAATCTTGTTGGGCAACTTTCACCAATGGACTAGTGGCTTCATCCGCTTATCCAATAATTTTGCAAAAAGAGCTGGCAATGGGATTCCCAGTCCCAAATTAATTAACAAAAATAGACACTCCTCCATGGTATGTGATTGTTGGACGGCACCCGAAGGATTCGGTTCGCCATGGCTTGAGAAAGCAAAGGTGGGGAGGAGTGTCATCATAATAAAACTAAAATAAAAAGGCACTCCTTCATGGTATGAGATTGTTGGCGGGCACCCGAGGATTCGGTTAGCCATGGTTTGTGAAAGAAAGGTTGGAAGGAGTGCCACCCAAAAATAAAATAAAATGGGAGCCGCTCTTTGAAGGTTTGTCTGGCAAGGGGGTTAGAGTACCCGCTACCATTCGTTGACAACAACAAACACCTCTCAAAACTTTACTTTTATACTCTCTTGATGTTTTCAAAATCAAAGCTCTAGCACAAATATAGCAATCGATGCTTTCCTCTTTGAAGGACCATTCTTTTACCTTTTATGTTGAGTCAGTTTACCTATCTCCTTCCACCCCAAGAAGCAAACACTTGTGTGAACTGTGCATTGATTCTTACATACTTGCTTATTGCATTTGTTATATTACTCTATGTTGACAATATCCATGAGATATACATGTTATAAGTTGAAAGCAACCGCTGAAACTTAATCTTCCTTTGTGTTGCTTCAATGCCTTTACTTTAAATTATTGCTTTATGAGTTAACTCTTATGCAAGACTTATTGATGCTTGTCTTGAAGTACTATTCATGAAAAGTCTTTGCTTTATGATTCAGTTGTTTACTCATGTCATTACCATTGTTTTGATTGCTGCATTCATTACATATGTTTACAATATGATCAAGTTTATGATGGCATGTCACTTCAGAAATTATCTTTGTTATCGTTTTACTTGCTCGGGACGAGCAGAACTAAGCTTGGGGATGCTGATACGTCTCCAACGTATCGATAATTTCTTATGTTCCATGCTACTTTATTGATGATATCTACATGTTTTATGCACACTTTATGTCATATTCGTGCATTTTCCGGAACTAACCTATTAACAAGATGCCGAAGTGCCGGTTCTCGTTTTCTCGCTGTTTTTGGTTTCAGAAATCCTAGTAACAAAATATTCTCGGAATTGGACGAAATCAACGCCCGGGTTCCTATTTTGCCCGGAAGCATCCGGAACACCCGAGAGCCGCCGGAGGGGGCCCTGTGGGCCCCAGATGACATGGTGGCGCGGCCAGGGCTGGGCCCGCGCCACCCTATGGTGTGGTTGCCCCTTTGACCCTCCTGCGCCGCCTCTTCGCCTATATAAAGCCCCTGCATCGAAAACCCTTAGGGAGGAAGCCACGATACGAGAAAAGTTCCAGAGCCGCCGCCATCGCGAAGCCAAGATCTGGGGGACAGGAGTCTCTGTTCCGGCACCCTGCCGGAGCGGGGAAGTGCCCCGGAAGGCTTCTCCATCGACACCGCTGCCATCTCCACCGCCATCTTCATCACCGCTGCTGCTCCCATGAGGAGGGAGTAGTTCTCCATCGAGGCTCGGGGCTGTACCGGTAGCTATGTGGTTCATCTCTCTCCTATGTAGTTCAATACAATAATCTCATGAGCTGCCTTACATGATTGAGATTCATATGATGATGCTTGTAATCTAGATGTCATTATGCTAGTCAAGTGGGTTTTACTTATGTGATCTCCGGAGACTCCTTGTCCCACGTGTGTAAAGGTGACGAGTGTGTGCACCGTGTGGGTCTCTTAGGCTATATTTCACGAAGTACTTATTCACTCGTTGAAGAGCGTAGTGAAGTGCTTATTTATATCTCTTGATGATTGCAATGTGTTTGTATCACAATTTATCTATGTGCTACTCTAGTGATGTGTTATTAAAGTAGTTTTATTCCTCCTGCATGTGTGCAAAGGTGACGAGTGCGTGCACCGTGTTAGTACTTGGTTTATGCTATGATCATGATCTCTTGTAGATTGCGAAGTTAACTATTGCTATGATAATATTGATGTGATCTATTCCTCCTACATATGCATGAAGGTGACGAGTGTGCATGCTATGCTAGTACTTGGTTTAGTCGTTTTGATCTATCTTACACTTAAGGTTACTTAAACATGAGCATTATTGTGGAGCTTGTTAACTCCGGCATTGAGGGTTCGTGTAATCCTACGCAATGTGTTCATCATCCAACAAAAGTGTAGAGTATGCATTTATCTATTCTGTTATGTGATCAATGTTGAGAGTGTCCACTAGTGAAAGTGTAATCCCTAGGCCTTGTTCCTAAATACTTGCGTTACTACTGCTTGTTTCTTGTTTCTATCGTGTTACTACTTGCTGCAATACTACCACCATCAACTACACGCCGACAAGCTATTTTCACGGCACCGTTGCTACTTGCTCATATATATTCATACCACCTGTATTTCACTATCTCTTCGCCGAACTAGTGCACCTATTTGGTGTGTTGGGGACACAAGAGACTTCTTGCTTTGTGGTTGCGGGGTTGCATGAGAGGGATATCTTTGACCTCTTCCTCCCTGAGTTCGATAAACCTTGGGTGATCCACTTAAGGGAAACTTGCTGCTGTTCTACAAACCTCTGCACTTGGAGGCCCAACACTGTCTACAGGAAAGGAGGGGGAACGTAGACATCAGCCATCCAACTGCATCTATGCCTAAAAAGTCCACCTTCAGGTTATCATCCGAACCCCATTCAGTATTAAGTTGCTAAGCAACAGACAATTGCATTAAGTATGGTGCGTAATGTAATCGACAACTACATCCTTAGACATAGAATCAATGTTTTATCCCTAGTGGCAACAGCACATCCACAACCTTAGAACTTTCACGTCACTCGTCCCAGATTCAATGGAGGCATGAACCCACTATCGAGCATAAATACTCCCTCTTGGAGTTAAGAGTACAAACTTGGCCGAGCCTCTACTAATAACGGAGAGCATGCAAGATCATAAACAACACATAAACAATAGATTGATAATCACCATAATCATAGTACTCTCTATCCATCGGATCCCGACAAACACAACATATAGAATTACGGATAGATGATCTTGATCATGTTAGGCAGCTCACAAGATCCAACAATGAAGCACAACAAGGAGAAGACGACCATCTAGCTACTGCTATGGACCCATGGTCCAGGGGTGAACTACTCACTCATCACTCCGGAGGCGACCATGGCGGTGTAGAGTCCTCCGGGAGATGAATCCCCTCTCCGGCGAGGGTGCCGGAGGCGATCTCCTGAATCCCCCGAGATGGGATTCGCGGCGGCGGCGTCTGCGGAAGGTTTTCCGTATCGTGGCTCTCGGTGCCGGGGGTTTCGCGACGGAGGCTTTAAGTAGGCGGAAGGGCAACGCGAGGGGCCACACGAGGTGCCCGGGGGTAGGCCGGCGCGGCCAGGGCTTGGGCCGCGCCGCCCTATCCCCTGGCTGCCTCGTGGCCCCAATTCGTTATCTCTTCGGTCTTCTGGAAGCTTCGTGCAAAAATAGGACCCTGGGCGAAGATTTTGTCCAATTCCGAGAATATTTCCTTACTAGGATTTCTGAAACCAAAAACAGCAGAAAACAGCAACTGGCTCTTCGGCATCTTGTTAATAGGATAGTTCCAGAAAATGCATAAATATGACATATAATGTGCATAAAACATGTAGGTATCATCAATAAAGTAGCATGGAACATAAGAAATTATCGATACGTTGGAGACGTATCATGTCACCTCTGAACATGTGAGTTTTTGATTATGCACTAACCCTCTAATGAGTTGTTTTGAGTTTGGTGTGGAGGAAGTTTTCAAGGGTCAAGAGAGGAGGATGATATACTACGATCAAGAAGAATGAAAAGTCTAAGCTTGGGGATGCCCCGGTGGTTCATCCCTGCATATTTCAAGAAGACTCAAGCATCTAAGCTTGGGGATGCCCAAGGCATCCCCTTCTTCATCGACAAATTATCGAGTTCCTTCTCTTGAAACTATATTTTTATTCGGTCACATCTTATGTACTTTACTTGGAGCGTCTCGTATGTTTTTGTTTTTGTTTTTGTTTGAATAAATGCTTGTGTGGGAGAGACACACGCTCCGTCTGGTTCGTATGAACACATGTGTTCTTAGCTTTTAATTTTCATGGCGAAGGTTGAAACTGCTTCGTTAATTGTTATATGGTTGGAAACGGGAAATGCTACATGTGGTAATTGGTAAAATGTCCTGGATAATGTGATACTTGGCAATTGTTGTGCTCATGTTTAAGCTCTTGCATCATATACTTTGCACCTATTAATGAAGAAATACATAGAGCTTGCTAAAATTTGGTTTGCATAATTGGTCTCTCTAAGGTCTAAATAATTTCTAGTAAAAAGTTTGAACAATAAGGAAGACGGTGTAAAGTCTTATAATGTTTACAATATGTCTTTTATGTGAGTTTTGCTGCACCGGTTCATCCTTGTGTTTGTTTCGAATAACCTTGCTAGCCTAAGCCTTCTATCGAGAGGGAATACTTCTCATGCATCCAAATCCTTGAGCCAACCACTATGCCATTTGTGTCCACCATACCTACCTACTACATGGTATTTCTCCGCCATTCCAAAGTAAATTGCTTGAGTGCTACCTTTAAACATTTCAAAAGTTATCACTTCTGATTTGTGTCAATGTTTTATAGCTCATGAGGAAGTATGTGGTGTTTATCTTTCAATCTTGTTGGGCAACTTTCACCAATGGACTAGTGGCTTCATCCGCTTATCCAGTAATTTTGCAAAAAGAGCTAGCAATGGGATTCCCAGTCCCAAATTAATTAACCAAAATAGACACTCCTCCATGGTATGTGATTGTTGGACGGAACCCGAAGGATTCGGTTAGCCATGGCTTGAGAAAGCAAAGGTGGGGAGGAGTGGCATCATAATAAAACTAAAATAAAAAGGCACTCCTTCATGGTATGAGATCGTTGGCAGGCACCCGAGGATTCGGTTAGCCATGGTTTGTGAAAGCAAGGTTGGAAGGAGTGCCACTCAAAAATAAAATGGGAGCCGCTCTTTGAAGGTTTGTCTGGCAAGGGGGTTAGAGTACCCACTACCATTCGTTGACAACAACAAACACCTCTCAAAATTTTACTTTTTATGCTCTCTATATGTTTTCAAAACCAAAGCTCTAGCACAAATATAGCAATCAATGCTTCCCTCTGCGAAAGGCCATTCTTTTACTTTTATTGTTGAGTCAGTTCACCTATTTCTCTCCATCTCAAGAAGCAAACACTTGTGTGAACTGTGCATTGATTCCTACATACTTGCATATTGCACTTGTTATATTACTTTACATTGACAATATCCATGAGATATACATGTTATAAGTTGAAAGCAACCGCTGAAACTTAATCTTCCTTTGTGTTGCGTCAATACCTCTACTTTGAATTATTGCTTTATGAGTTAACTCTTATGCAAGACTTATTGATGCCTGTCTTGAAAGTGCTATTCATGAAAAGTCATTGCTTTATGATTCAGTTGTTTACTCATGTCATTACCATTGTTTTCATCGCTGCATTCATTACATATGCTTACAATAGTATGATCAAGGTTATGATGGCATGTCACTTAAGAAATTATCTTTGTTATCGTTTTACCTGCTCGGGACGAGCAGAACTAAGCTTGGGGATGCTGAGACGTCCCAAACGTATCCATAATTTCTTATGTTCCATGCTACTTTATTGATGATACCTACATGTTTTATACACATTATATGTCATATTTATGCGTTTTCCGGAACTAACCTATTGACGAGATGCCGAAGTGCCAGTTCCTGTTTTCTGCTGTTTTTGGTTTCGAAATCCTAGTAAGGAAATATTCTCGGAATCGGACGAAATCAACGCCCAGTACCCTATTTTCACCGGGAGCTTCCAGAACACCCGAGAGGCACCAGAGGGGAGGCCCAGGGGCTCCACACAAGGTGGCGGCGCGGCCCAGGGGGGGCGCCCCCTGTTGTCTGGTGGCCCCAGGCCCCCTCCGACTCCGCCTCTTCGCCTATTTAGTCGTCCCTGACCTAAAACCTCGACCACGTTCGACGAAACCCGAGAAAACCATCCAGAGCCGCCGCCATCGCGAAACTCCAATTCGGGGGACGAAGTCTCCGTTCCGGCACGCCGTCGGGACGGGGAATTGCCCCCGGAGTCATCTCCACCGCCGTCTCCACCGCCATCTTCACCGCCATCGCTGTCTCCATGATGAGGAGGGAGTAATTCACCCCGGGGCTGAGGGCTCCGCTGTAGCTATGTGGTTCATCTCTCTCTTTATGTGATCTAGTTGAATATCATCTATGTGCTACTCTAGTGATGTTATTAAAGTACTCTATTCCTCCCGCACGGTGTAATGGTGACGAGTGTGTGCCTCGTGTAGTACTTGGTGTAGGCTATGATTGTAATCTCTTGTAGATTATGAAGTTAACTATTGCTATGATAAGTATTGATGTGATCTATGCCTCCTTCATAGTGTGATGGTGATAGTGTGCATGCTATGTTAGTTCTTGGTGTAATTGTGTTGATCTATCTTGCACTCTAAGGTTACCTAAACATGAATATCGAATACTGTGGAGCTTGTTAACTCCGGCATTGAGGGTTCATGTAATCCTACACAGTTAGTGGCGTTCATCATCCAACAAAAGAGTGTAGAGTTGTTCTATTATGTGATCATTGTTGAGAGTGTCCAGTAGTGAAAGCAGGATCCCTAGGCCTTGCTTTTAAGCATCGAATCTCCGTTTGTTTACTGTTTTGTTGCATGTTTACTCGCTGCCATATTTTATTCAGATTGCTATTACCACTCATATACATCCATATTACTTGTATTTCACTATCTCTTCGCCGAACTAGTGCACCTATACATCTGACAAGTGTATTTGGTGTGTTGGGGACACAAGAGACTTCTTGCTTTGTGGTTGCAGGGTTGCTTGAGAGGGATATCTTTGACCTCTTCCTCCCTGAGTTCGATAAACCTTGGGTAATCCACTTAAGGGAAACTTGTTGTTGTTCTACAAACCTCTGCTCTTGGAGGCCCAACACTGTCTACAAGAATAGAAGCACCCGTAGACATCATACATCCACGAAGAAAGCTCCAATCCAGTGGAAGAAAACATCGCCCCTTTTGATGGAGAAGCTAAAATCCTTCACCGCCGTTCCTGGGATGCTGAAGCTACCGAGGCTGAGAAACTGGCGACAGAGGCGCTGATGACTCGCATCCACGAGCTACAGAACACCCGCGGCAAAGAACTTTCGGGTATTGAGATTACCGCCTATTTCCTTAGGACTAGAGTGCAGCCTCTCCAGGCTCGCAAAAACCCCTTCTGGAAGTACGCTGGTGAAAAAGATGTTGATAGGCTCTCAAAAGATCTTCCTTTGAAGGATTTTGAAAAGCTTATCCGCAAAATCTCATCGCTCAACAAGAAGGATTCAATTCCAACTTCTTTCCGTGTTGCGCCATATAGTAGCGCCAAACCCCTTCCCGAGGTAATTTCCTTTTAATAGCTATATTGCCTCCTCGAGTTTTATTATTTTGCCGACTACTATTTTGTTAACGCCTTTTTATCGACACTCTTTCTTTTCCTCAGGACCACCTCGTCCTTGTTTCTCTTCCTCCTCTTCCTGAAGGTGGAGAAGTTGAAGATCGTGCCGTTGTCGACGATGACAACCAAGGCACCTCGCGCCCTGCCACTGAAATCGCGGGTTCTCACAAATCTGCGGCTTCCGCTGAGTCAGACGCCACTGCCTCGACACACTCTCTTCCTCACGCTTCTCCAAGGATGAAGAGGAAGAGAGATGAAGTTAAAGATTCCGGCACTTCCAAAGCCGAAAAGCTGAGACTTCAGATAGGAAGGCAGCTTTTAATCCATATACTGATGCCCTCGTCAGCTCGTAAGTTACTCCTTACTCTTTACTTTTTCTGTTTTGACGTTTCTTGTCTATCTTGCTTCTTATACTGTCGCTGTTTTATTGTAGTGGTGACGAGGAAGAAGAACAAACTGTTGACGCCGCTGCACGAACGAGTACGTCGCGTACTCTAATTGTGTCGGAAGCTCAGCATGATGGGGATGAAACTTCTCCTCCCCAACAGGACATCGTGCAACCGCCACCAGTTGAGAGCCCCCGAGCCTCTCCTTCAAAGAGAGCGAGGATCGAGCCATCCAAGGAACCTGTCCAATTCCCTGGTGGCTCCTCGACACCTTCATTGGATGATGTAAGTTCCGAACCTTTCAATACTTCTATCTTCTCTTTGTTTTTTGCTAAGTGTTGTCGAATTTATATTGGCTATATTGACTTCTTTTTCTTCCTTGGTCGTTTCTTCAGCCTCTAATGAAGGAGTTTATTCGTCTTGGTACCCAATTTGTCGGGTATCGTGACTATTCCAAGAAGCTGGAAGGTACTACTTTTCTTTTCCTCTATTGCATGTGTACCATGATTTTATCATAATATTTAACTGTCATGTATTTTGCCAGGAGATCTTGCGGGAGCCAACAAGCGTGCTGACGGTCTTGCTGCCAAGTTGGAGCAGAGCGAAGAAGTTCGCAAGAAAGTTGAAAAGGATGCTGCCGCCATCGAAGATCTTCGAAAGAGACTTCATGACGCGGAAACTTCCTTGAGCAATAATATATCTCAACAATCAGCTCGAGAGGCAGAATCCTTGCTCGCTTGGAGTCGCAGACTCGAAGTTTTATTAGTAAGTTCTTGAATCCTTGCATTTCCTCGGGTTACTTCACGTTTTCCCTTCATTCTTTATTTACATGTGACTCTTTGTTTATTTGTAGGGAGAACTCATCAAGAGTACGAAGTTGAAGGTCCTGAAGGCGACGAGCTTCTCGATGCGCTGACCTTTGTTGAGATTCATGGGGATGAAGCACGCGACGGCCTTGAAAACGCTGAAGCTAGCATGTTGAAGCTTTTCCCCTACTTCTTTCCGAAGAAAGAGGTCCCCAATACTTTTGTTGAGCTCGCCAAAGCCTTCAACGAGCCTGAAAATCTTGGGCTAAAACTTCGTCAAGAAGGTCTGAAGATTGGCGTTGAGGGCACCGTCGCGCTGATTGCTAATAGTCAGCAAAACGTCGACTGGGCTAAGGTTGGCGAAATAGGGGAGATGGAAACGAAGAAATGGCAATCTCTAATTAGAGCTGCCAAGCCTTCTGCAAGATCGATCCTTTCTTTCCTTGGTGTTAAACCTGCGCCTGCTCCAAGCGCATCCAAGCCGGAGGTCAAGTAGACCACCATGTCCTCTTTTTTCTTAGTTTTATCTTTTGATGCTGTCGCCTTAGTAGTTTTGGCGACAACTACTTCAGTACTCCAGTAGTGACCTTCTTATATTTACTAATTGGAGACTCCCAATGAGGCACCACGTTAATCCTCAGAAACTAATCTGAATTGTCCATCCGATCAGGCTATTAGTCATCTACAACCGTTAGATGAAATTGATCAAAAGAGTCCTACCCTACATCCCACGCGCACGCCTTTTAGCAAATCTTCTACGGGATACCAAAATATACGCACATGTCCAGCCTCCTTAATTCACCGATCATGCACCGATCATGCAACATAGATAACCAGGCTTTACCTGCACTTGAGATTGATTCGTGTCTCGGCGTCTCGCGGTGTGCGCGTCCCACGGCAGAAGCTAATTCTGATGCACGTGAACACTGATCGATCTGTTCTTTGATCCGGCAGCCATACATGCTCTACGATTGAGATTGATTCGTGTCACACTAATCGATTTGGCGATTGATCCGACAGCCATGCAAGCCCTACGACTAACATTGATCTGTGTCTCGCTGTGTGCGCGTCTGGCAGCGGCGGCCAATTCTTATGCAAGCCGGCTCTGATCGTTTTGGGTCGCTTATTATTGGTAAGCAATGTATGCCATATTTGCGATTAGATCTGGGAGCTTCTCCATCGCTACTGATTAATAACCTCACTGGATTCCTCAAGCCATGCTATGATCTTGACCCTAGACGTCCAAATTACGTGCATGGTGGGATGGATTATGAGGAGGTGACCCATGGCGGACTTTGTGCCGTTCTTCATATCTGCCACCATCTACTGGACTCTCGATTTAGTCGCAAAGACACTAGGTATGTAAAGATCCGTCCATTTTTATCAGATCCAATAGCTAGGTAAGCACATCATCTTATATTTCGCATACGATCAATGTTCTGATTCCATCAGAAATTGGACAGAAGGCGCATTGGTTATCAAGAGACTTTTTTTAGGGATCTTCTAGGATTTTAATTATTTGTGAAAAAAATTGATCTGCTCTTTCCCATTTGATTCATAGTTTATTTCAGTATCCCTGCACAACGTCTCCGTGGGAGGTTGTTGTTGCCGACTCTAAGCAATCTTGGTGCCGAGTAGCAACGCCGGACTGAAAGAGTGCCTACTACAATACTACACAGCCATCCATTACGTGGAATCGTAAAGGTTTTCTTTTGCAAAAAATTTGGGTATAAATACATATCACCGATTCCTATATATGCATGCCACTGATTAAATATGCACAGCTGGGAATTCATCCGGATCAAAGTTGTTTCTCATCGGTGGATTGATTTAAAGGTCGTATGTGGCGTGAAGTGGAAATTCTAGATGCCTTCCGCAACATCAGCCCTGCGGCATGGAATCCTCGCATCCGCACAAGACATGAGTTCTCCATTGTCCAGTGTATTAATGTTCTCTCATCAAGCTTCTTATCTAAGGAGTTCAGTTGATTACGGCGTGTTTTGGGTGCATCTTCATTCTTCAGAATCATAGCAAAATATAAGGTAAAATCTCCTGTTGCGCAAATCATTTTCTGCTGGCAAAGTGCAACTCGAATTACCGATGCATGTTTCATAATGCTATTTTGTTAAGTTTTCATGACTCAGGTATTCCATCGAACATCATGCAAGTACAAATATTACCACTGCATATATCTGTACTACTCCATTGCATTTTTGCAAAGCTCTTGCAACTGCACAAAATGCTTAGTCGGTAAATATCAGATCGATATCTTGAAAACTATCATTTATTGTTTATTCAAAATACATTGAATATATTTAATTTTTCTTGGAGTCGAATAAAGGCATACATGGAGTCTATACAATTAGGTTAAATTCTATGCGACGCTATTAGTGATGATAATTAATGGACCTCTTTTACAATTCAGGAACATACATACATTTCTTAAGAAAACTGTAAGACGTTGAAAATATGCATTTGAATTGTAAAACTTCTAAATGGTTTGCTAATATTGTTTAACAAAATATTAATAAAAGAAAAAAGAAGCTATCGCGCAACACATAATTTTGGAATAGTTGCATGTTCAAAAGTTAGCATGTAGGAGTATAGCTGATGCGGCTCAGCTTACTTAGACAAGATAGTATTGTGGGGCAATATTCTAATTTTCCTTGCCAACATAATGGAAATTCTTTTTTTTTGCGGGTAACATAATGGAAATTCAAAAACTTACTCCAATGTATAGTATGTTATCCCTAGAAATATGGCGTATAATTTATATTCATATTATTATTTCAATAACCATAAAAATAAATTCAACTATGAATCCACATATCCCATGTAGATGACACAATACAAATGATATGGGTACTTTACTGTTCTTACTGCATGTCATGAGAAAGCTATTGAATTTACATTATCAACTTTCTAATGAATAATCATTTTGTACTATTTTCATCTAAATAGCTTAAATACTTCTTTGTTTCAAGAAATAAAACATAAATACTTCTTTAGCAATTACTGCCGCAACAAGAAGTTTAAAAGAGAAGTCTTACATCACACTTTTAAGAGAGTCTTCTATTTAAGAACAGAGAGAGTAAATAACCCGTGTCTTCACTCAAGATTAAAATTAATGTATTCAGATATCATAGCATGGCTTGAGGAATCCAGTGAGGTTATTAATAAAATGCTTCCTAATAAAATGCTTAATTTTTTGTTTGAAATTGGTGTTTGTTATTGTTATTGATAATGTGTCCGGGTTCTACCTCAAACTATTGTGTTCCTTACAACCGATGCGAAATATTTCGGTAATAATTTAACATATATTAAATAATATATGTGTGTTTCTTTTGTAATAGCGATGTACATACTTCAATGTTTAATCGAAACCTATATTTGCTGGATGATTGATGCCGAAAATCTTTATTTTCAGTTGATTTTTGACAACTATTCTGCAACTCCTCGTCCTTCCGATGTTTTACCCACTTCCTCTCACTCGAAGAAAGTACCTGTTGCTGTCGAAGTTATTGAAAGTTCGCCGAGAAAGGTTTCAGCATCAGATTTAAAGGAACTTCGCCAACAGCTCCAAACCACGAAGAAGCAATCACTTGTACTAATGGAGCAATCTCGAAAATCTTCTGAGAGGGAAGAAATTGCACTTCGGCAAGCTCGAAATGCCATAGCTGAAAAGGAAACTGCGGTTGCTGAAGGTGCTGCAGCTTCTGCTCGAGAAAATTTCATGCTACAGCTGCTGACGGATGCTAGCTTGGATATGGCAGGTGTGCTTCCTTAACTTAGTCAGACTTTCCTTTTCCCTGTCTCCTGCTTTTCTGTTGACTCTTTCAAAATAGGTTCTTTCTTGGACGCTGCTGCCGAAGATGAGCGTGTTGAGGCTCGATCCAATGCACTTCTCCGGCTTGCGCATGATCATGGTTCAAATTTTTGGGGCACGCCTGAACAGACTCGCCAGATCGTCAGGTTTCAGGATCACGCGCTTCAAGTTCGCGATTATCTCGAATTTTGTACAAGGACATTGTCTCTGGTCTACGGCACCATGTTTCCTCGCAATAAGATGCCAAAAACTCTTCCTGCCTTAATGGACAAATTTCGGGATGCTCCTCGAATCCACGGCTTTGTGAGGGCTCAATTAGCTGCTGGCGCAAGGTTTGCTATGATCATGATAAAAATCTGCTACCCGAAGTTAGATGTGGGTCAGATTGTTCCAAAGTGCCTGGCCAAGATGGCGAAGAGGAAGAAGAACTTCGGCAAATATGACGACATTGTGACCCCTGTTGCCGAAGATATGATGGATGAACTTCTTCGGATGGACGCCGAATTCTTCGTGAAGGGCAGTTATGCTGAACATAGGACTCGCGCAATAAATAATGAACGTCTGACGATAGATAATATACTGGGTAATCCTTGAAGGTTTGTTGCTCCAAGGATTGTATCTTGTGTATAACTTGTATTGTAGAGTCACTATAATTCTTTTTTTCAATGCCAAGCCCCCGGGCGTGTTGATGGCGATGTTTTTCTTATTTATAATGCGAGGTTGTCCCAAGGCAAGATAAATTATTTTTGTGCACTATTTTTGCGGGTATGAAAACCCCGAGTTTTATCTTGATCGCTACTTGGCGACGTATTTTTGTTTGGCGAGGTATTTTGTACCAAGGAGAATTTTTTTGCAGATTGTATTTGTCGACGTTGTGTATATATATACTGTATCTTCTGGGTAGAAGCCTCTGAGCCTGTCGAAAAGATATATAATTCCACTATCTTTATTATATTGCAGCACCGCGAGCCCGCCTCATTAAAAACCTTTCCCGGCCCCACTCGGTGCCCCGAAAAAGGAAAAGAGTGCGTCTGAAAACTTGCGGGAGTTTCAGTACATTGTATGTTTACAGAGGAGACTATATTTCGGCATCTAAGCATAGAAACGCCTGAGCTGCGCCACGTTCCAAGGGTTTGGCTCGGCAATCCCCGTCTTCTTGTCCTTAATTCTGTATGCTCCTCCTTCGATTACTTCTGTGATGATGTAAGGTCCAAGCCACGGTGACTCGAGTTTTTCATGACTTTTTTGATTAAGTCGTAAAACCAAGTCCCCAACTTGAAAAGATCTTGGTCGCAATCGTCGACTATGGTAGTTTTTCAGGTCCTGTTGATATTTGGTGACTCGTGACAGTACTTCGTCTCGAGCTTCATCGAGTGCATCGACATCATCCTCCAAAGCTTTTCTCGAAGTTTCTTCATCATATTCTATAACTCTTGGAGAATCATGTTCTATTTCTATCGGCAGGACTGCCTCGGCTCCATGGACCAGGAAAAATGGCGTCTCCTGCGTCGCCGTGTTTGGTGTTGTTCGAATACTCCACAACACGCTTGGCAGCTCCTCTGGCCAAGTATGCCGAGCTTTTTCCAATGGTCCCAACAGGCGCTTCTTGATACCATTGCAGATGATGCCATTGGCTTTCTCGACTTGACCGTTGGTTTGTGGATGTGCAACAGACGCGAAACTCAATTTGATGCCCACTTCCGCACAATATGCTTTGAACTCCTTGGACGTAAAATTACTGCCATTGTCTGTGATAATGCTGTGAGGAACTCCAAACCGAAAGACGATGCTTTTCACAAACTTGATTGCCGACGCGCCGTCCGGTGAATTTATCGGCTTTGCTTCTATCCACTTGGTAAATTTGTCGACAACAACGAGCATATACTCATATCCTCCTGGCGAAGCTTTGTGTAGTTTTCCCACCATGTCGAGACCCCATTGAGCAAAGGGCCAGGATAATGGGATTGGCATCAGTTCTGCCGCCGGAGAGTGAGGTTTTGCGGCGAATCTTTGGCACGCGTCGCAAGTACGCACTATTTCCTTCGCGTCCTCAATTGCTGTTAACCAATAGAATCCTGCCCTGAAGACTTTGGCCGCAATAGCTCGACTGCTTGCATGATGCCCGCATATTCCTTCGTGTACATCTTTCAGGATTATCCTTCCTTCTTCGGGTGTGACACATCTCTGTAGCACGCCCGAAATACTTCGCTTGTACAACTCCCCTTTTACCACAATAAAAGCTTTGGATCGTCTAATTATTCGCCTTGCTTCAACTGGATCGTCGGGTATTGTTTTCCTTAGGATGTATGATATGTATGCCTGCATCCATGGAATTTGCACCATCATGACTAGCTCCTGTTCCTCTTCCAATGATTCTTTGTTGACACTCGAAGGTTTTTCTTCCTTCTCCTTCTTCTTTGTGTTCATTGGCTTTGTTGATCTCTCGCTTATTTCTTCCCAAAACACGCCTGGAGGGATCGCGAGACATTGGGACCCGATGTTTGCAAGAACATCGGCTTCATCATTGCTTAATCTGCTGATATGGTTTACCTCGCATCCATCAAACAGTTTTTCCAGCTCATTATACATCTCCTTGTATGCTATCATACTCTCGTTGATTGCATCGCATTGATTCATAACTTGCTGTGCCACCAACTGTGAGTCGCCGAAGATTTTCAGTCGGGTTGCACCGCAAGCTTTCGCCATCTTCATCCCGTGTATGAGAACTTTATATTCTGCTTCATTATTAGACGCGTTTGGGAACATCATCCGTAAGACATATTTCAACTTGTCGCCTTCAGGTGATACTAGTATCACGCCTGCTCCAGCGCCTTCTAACCTTTTGGACCCATCAAAGTTCATAGTCGAGGTTCTCGATAAATCTGGAGGTCCTGTATTTTGTAACTCCATCCACTCTGCGATGAAGTCTGGTAAAATTTGCGACTTTATTGCCTTTCTTTTTTCATACGTGATGTCCCGAGGGGAAAGCTCTATTCCCCAAAGGGAGACACGACCCGTAGCTTCTGGGTTGTTTAGTATATTTGATAGAGGAGCCTCATTAACTCCTATTATCGGGTGTGCCGAAAAATAGTGTCGCAGTTTTCTTGCTGTTGTGAAGACTCCATATGCCAACTTCTGGTATTGCGGGTACCGCTGTTCTGAAGGTGATAGTACTTCACTGATGAAATATACTGGCCTCTGCACTCCATGGAGTTTTCCTTCTTCCTCCCTTTCGACTACCAGAGCCGTGCTGACCACCTGAGGTGTGGCTGCGATGTATAACTGATACGTCTCAAACGTATCTATAATTTCTTATGTTCCATGCTACTTTTATTACAATACTTGAGTGTTTTACACATACTTTACAACATTATTTTACATTTTCCGGCACTAACCTATTAACAAGATGCCGAAGTGCCGCTTGTTGTTTTTCTCGCTGTTTTTGGTTTCAGAAATCCTAGTAAGGAAATATTCTCGGAATTGGACGAAATCAACGCCCAGGGTCCTATTTTTGCACGAAGCTTCCAGAAGTCCGAAGAGGAGACGAAGTGGGGCCACGAGGTGGCCAGACACCAGGGCGGCGCGGCCTGGGCCTGGGCCGCGCGGCCCTGTGGTGTCGCCACCTCGTGACGCCCTTTGACCTACCCTTCTGCCTACTTAAAGCCTCCGTCGCGAAACCCCCTGTACCGAGAGGCACGATACGGAAAACATTACTGAGAGGCCGCCGCCGCGAATCCCATCTCGGGGCATTCAGGAGATCGCCTCCGGCACCCTGCCGGAGAGGGGAATCATCACCGGAGGGGCTCTACATCATCATGCCCGCCTCCGGATTGATGCGTGAGTAGTTCATCCTTGGACTATGGGTCCATAGCAGTAGCTAGATGGTTGTCTTCTCCGCTTGTGCTTTCATTGTTATAGATCTTGTGAGCTGCCTAACATGATCAAGATCATCTATTTGTAATGCTACATGTTGTGTTTGGTGAGATCCGATGAATAGAGAATATTATGTTAAGTTGATTATCAATCTATCATATATGTGTTGTTTATGTTCTTGCATGCTCTCCGTTGCTAGTAGAGGCTCTGGCCAAGTTGATACTTGTAACTCCAAGAGGGAGTAATTATGCTCGATAGTGGGTTCATGCCTCCATTAAATCTGGGACAGTGACAGAAAGTTCTAAGGTTGTGGATGTGCTATTGCTACTTGGGATAAAACATTGATGCTTTGTCTAAGGATATTTGTGTTGATTACATTACGCACCATACTTAATGCAATTATCTGTTGTTCGCAACTTAATACTGGAAGGGGTTCGGATGATAACCTGAAGGTGGATTATTTAGGCATAGATGCATGCTGGATAGCGGTCTATGTACTTTGTCGTAATGCCCTGATTAAATCACATAGTAATCATCGTTGATATATATTAAATCTTCATTTGTCAATTGCTCGCCTGTAATTTGTTCACCCAACATGTTAGTTATCTATTGGAGAGACACCACTAGTGAACTGTGGACCCCGGTCCATTCTTTTACATCTGAATACATTCTACTGCTTTTACTGTTCTTTGCAAACAAACACCATCTTCCACTCGATACGTTTAATCCTTTGTTTTCAGCAAGCCGGTGAGATTGACAACCTCACTCTTACGTTGGGGCAAAGTACTTTGATTGTGTTGTGCAGGTTCCACGTTGGCGCCGGTTTCACTGGTGTTGCGCCGCACTACACTCCTCCACCAACAACCTTCACGTGCTTCTTGGCTCCTACTGGTTCGATAACCTTGGTTTCTTACTGAGGGAAAACTTACTGCTGTGCGCATCACACCTTCCTCTTGGGGTTCCCAACGGACGTGTTGACTACACGCCAGCAAGACTTTTTCTGGCGCCGTTGCCGGGGAGATCAAGACACGTTGCAAGGGGAGTCTCCACTTCCAATCTCTTTACTTTGTTTTTGTCTTGCTTTATTTTATTTACTACTTTGTTTGCTGCACTTAAACAAAACACAAAAAAATTAGTTGCTAGCTTTACTTTATTTACTGTCTTGTTCTCCATATCAAAAACACAAAAAAATTAGTTACTTGTCTTTACTTTATTTGCTTAGTTTATTTTACTACTGTTATAATGGGTACTCCTGAAAATACTAAGTTGTGTGATTTCACTAGCACAAATAATAATGATTTTATATGTACTCCTATTGCTCCACCTGCTACTACAGCAGAATTCTATGAAATTAAACCTGCTTTACTGAACCTTGTTATGAGAGAGCAATTTTCTGGTGTTAGTACTGATGATGCTGCTGCCCATCTTAATAATTTTGTTGAACTTTGTGAAATGCAAAAGTATAAGGATATACATGGTGATATTATAAAACTGAAATTGTTTCCTTTCTCATTAAGAGGAAGAGCTAAAGATTGGTTGCTTTATTTTCCTAAGAATAGTATTGATTCATGGACTAAATGCAAAGATGCTTTTATTAGTAAATATTATCCTCCTACTAAGATTATATCTTTGAGAAGTAGCATAATGAATTTTAAACAATTTGATAATGAACATGTTGCTCAAGCATGGGAGAGAATGAAATCTTTGGTAAAGAATTGCCCAACCCATGGACTGACTACTTGGATGATCATCCAAACCTTTTATGCAGGATTGAATTTTTCCTCAAGGAACCTATTGGATTCAGCTGCTGGAGGTACTTTTATGTCCATCACTCTGGGCGCCGCAACTAAATTACTTGATGATATGATGATCAATTACTCTGAATGGCACACCGAAAGAACTCCTCAAGGTAAGAAGGTAAATTCTATTGAAGAAACCTCTTCTTTGGGTGATAAGATTGATGCTATTATGTCTATGCTTGCAAATGGTAGATCTCATATTGATCCTAATAATGTTCCTTTAGCTTCATTGGTTGCTCAAGAAGAAAATGTTGATGTGAATTTCATTAAGAACAATAATTTCAACAACAATGCTTATAGGAATAATTATGGTAACAACAACTTTAGGCCATATCCTTCTAATAGTAATGGTTATGGTAATTCTTATGGTAATTCTTACAATAATAATAAGAGTGTACCTTCTGGTCTTGAAGTGATGCTTAAAGAATTTATTAGTACACAAACTGCTTTCAATAAAACTGTTGAAGAAAAGCTTAGTCAAATTGATATTCTTGCTTCTAAGGTTCATAGTCTTGCTCTTGATGTTGATCTTTTAAAATTGAAAGTTATGCCTGAGAAAGTTGAAGATGCTAGGTTTGCTAAAACAAATGCCATCCAAGTTAATGATAATATTAGATTGTTGGCTGAATTGCATGCTAGGTGGGATAGAGAAGAAAAAGAAAAACTTGCTAAAGAAAATAATGTAGCTAAAGTATGGACTATTACCACCACTAGTAATGTTGATTCTTCACATGTTGTTGCACCTCCTACTATTAATGGTAAAATAATTGGTGTTGGCAATGTTTCTACTCCTAGTGCAAAGCGTACAAAACTGCCTGAAACTGCTGAAACCGCTGTTTGTGATAAAACTGCTGAAATTTTTCAAAATATTGGTGACAATGATTCCATTGCTGTAGAACATAATGGTTTAGACTTTGATGATTGTCATATTACTGAAGTTATAAAGTTCTTACAAAAACTTGCTAGAAGTCCCAATGCTAGTGCTATAAATTTAGCCTTTACAAAACACATTACAAATGCTCTCATTAAAGCTAGGGAAGAGAAATTAAGACTTGAAGCTTCTATTCCTAGGAAGTTAGAAGATGGTTGGGAGCCCATCATTAAAATGAAATTCAATGACTTTGAATGCAATGCTTTATGTGATCTTGGTGCAAGTATTTCTGTTATGCCTAAAAAGATTTATGATATGCTTGACTTGCCACCATTGAAGAATTGTTATTTGGATGTTAATCTTGCCGATAATGTTAAAAAGAAACCTTTGGGGAGGATTGATAATGTGCGCATTACGGTTAACAATAACCTTGTCCCCGTTGATTTTGTTGTCTTGGATATCGAATGCAATGCATCTTGTCCTATTGTGTTGGGAATACCTTTTCTTCGAACCGTTGGTGCTGTTATTGATATGAGGGAAGGTAATATTAAATATCAATTTACTCTCAAGAAAGGTATGGAACACTTCCCTAGAAAGAGAATGAAGTTGCCTTTTGATTCTATTATTAGAACAAGCTATGATGTTGATGCTTCTTCTCTTGATGTTACTTGATTTGCACTTTCGCGCCTAGCCGAAAGGCGTTAAAGAAAAGCACTTCTTGGGAGATAACCCATGTGTTTATTTTACTACAGCAATTTTTGTTTTGTTGAGTCTTGGAAGTTGTTTACTACTGTAGCAACCTCTCCTTATCATGTTTTTGTGCCAAGTAAAGTTTCTATGTTAAAGTTGATGTTATATTTGGGATCGCTGCGCAGAAACAACATTGCTGTCTGTCACGAATTCTGGCATAAGTCTCTGTAAACAATTCAAAAAAATCTGCAAAATTACGAGCGTGATCCTCAGATATGTACGCAACTTTCATTAGTTTTGAGTTTTTCCATTTGAGCAAGTTAAGTGCCAGTCCAGATGCATCTTTACGGACTGTTCTGTTTTTGACAGATTCTGTCTTTTATTTCGCATTGCCGCTTTTGCTATGTTGAATGAGTTTCTTTGTTCCATTAACTTTCGAAGCTTTGTGCAATGTCCGGAAGTGTTAAGAATGATTGTGTCACCTCTGAATATATGAATTTGTGGTTATGCACTAACCCTCTCATGAGTTTGCTTGAAGTTTGTGTGAAGGAAGTTTTCAAGGGTCAAGAGAAGAGGATGATATACTATGATCAAGAAGAGTGAAAGGTCTAAGCTTGGGGATGCCCCGGTGGTTCATCCCTGCATATTTTAAGAAGACTCAAGCATCTAAGCTTGGGGATGCCCAAGGCATCCCCTTCTTCATCGACAACATTATCAGGTCACTTCTAGTGAAACTATATTTTTATTCCGTCACATCCTTATGTTCTTTACTTGGAGCGTCGGTTTAATTTTGTTTTTGTTTGAATAAAGTTGGATCTCGCTATTCTTATATTGGAGATATTACGCTCCGCTTTTTCATATGGAACACTTGTGTTCTTAATTGTGCTTTAATGTTCATGGCGAAAGCTTATTGCTTCGTTAAATTGCTATATGGTTGGAATTGGAAAATGATGCACATGGTTTGACAATTTGGCAATTGTTTGAGCTCTCATAGATCATGTTTAAGCTCTTGCATCATGTAGTTTAATCTATTAATGAAGAACTACGGTAGAGCTTGTTTAATTTGGTTTGCATGATTGATCTCTCTAAGTCTAGATATTTTCGGGTAAAGTGTTTGAACAACAAGGAAGACAAGTGTAGAGCCTTATAATACTTGCAATATGTTCTTGTGTGAGTTTTGTCTGTACCTGTTCATACTTGTGTTTGCTTCAAACAACCTTGCTAGCCCAAACCTTGTACTGAGAGGAAATGCTTCTCGTGCATCCAAACACCTTGAGCCAAACACCATGCCATTTGTGTCCACCATATCTACCTACTATGTGGTATTTCCTGCCATCCAAAGTAAATTACTTGAGTGCTACCTTTAAATTTCATTCCTCTACCTTTACAATATATAGCTCATGGGAAAAATAGCTTAAAAACTATTGTGGTGATGAATATGTAGTTATGTGTCTTAATTCTTATAAGTTGCTTGTTGAGCGGTAACCATTTTTTCTGGGGACGCCATCAACTTTACCTTTGTTGGATATCAAGTGAGATGCTATGCATGTTCGTCTTGTCTGAAGTAGTGGATTTCATGATCAAATGGTTTGAGTATGCATATGTTAGAGAAGAACATTGGGCCGCTAACTAAAGCCATGTATCATGGTGGAAGTTTCAGTTTGGACATACAACCTCAATCTCTTATGAGAATATTAACTATTGTTGAATGCTTAAGCATGAAAAAGAGGAGTCCATTATCCGTTGTCTATGTTGTCCCGGTATGGATGTCTAAGTTGAGAATAATCAAAAGCGAGAAATCCAATGCGTGCTTTCTCCTTAGACCTTTGTACAGGCGGCATAGAGGTACCCCTTTGTGACACTTGGTTGAAGCATATGTTATGCGATGAGAATCCGTGTTTTCCGAGATAGTAGGACAAGGTGCGAGCACTATTGGTACTCTATGCATGAGACATGCAACTTGTAGGAAGTATTATGCATAGCACATATGAATTATTACTACCGTTGACAAAATTGTTTCTATGTTTTCAAAACAAAAAGCTCTAGCACAAAAATAGTAATCAATGCTTCCTCTGCGAAGGGCCAATCTTTTACTTTATTGTTGAGTCAGTTTACCCATTCCCTTCTATCTTAGAAGCAAACACTTGTGTTAACTGTGTGCATTGATTCTTACATGTTTACTTATTGCACTCGTTATATTACTCTATGTTGACAAATATCCATGAGATATACATGTTACAAGTTGAAAGCAATCGCTGAAACTTAATCATCCTTTGTGTTGCTTCAATTCATTCTACTTTGAATTTATTGCTTATGAGTTATCTCTTATGCAAGTCTTATTGATACTTGTTTGAAAGTATTATTCATGAAAAGTTTTGCTATATGATTCATTTGTTTAGTCATTATCTTTGTTAGCAATCTTTTGTTCAGATCACTCCATTCATCTCATATGCTTTACAATAATGTTGATCAAGACTATGTTGGTAGCATGTCACTTCAGAAATTATTTGTGTTATCGTTTACCTACTCGAGGACGAGTAGGAACTAAGCTTGGGGATGCTTGATACGTCTCAAACGTATCTATAATTTCTTATGTTCCATGCTACTTTTATTACAATACTTGAGTGTTTTACACATACTTTACAACATTATTTTACATTTTCCGGCACTAACCTATTAACAAGATGCCGAAGTGCCGATTGCTGTTTTTCTGCTGTTTTTGGTTTCAGAAATCCTAGTAAGGAAATATTCTCGGAATTGGACGAAATCAACGCCCAGGGTCCTATTTTTGCACGAAGCTTCCAAAAGTCCGAAGAGGAGACGAAGTGGGGCCACGAGGTGGCCAGACACCAGGGCGGCGCGGCCTGGGCCTGGGCCGCGCGACCCTGTGGTGTCGCCACCTCGTGACGCCCTTTGACCTACCCTTCCGCCTACTTAAAGCCTCCGTCGCGAAACCCCCTGTACCGAGAGCCACGATACGGAAAACATTACTGAGAGGCCGCCGCCGCGAATCCCATCTCGGGGGATTCAGGAGATCGCCTCCGGCACCCTGCCGGAGAGGGGAATCATCACCGGAGGGGCTCTACATCATCATGCCCGCCTCCGGATTGATGCGTGAGTAGTTCATCCTTGGACTATGGGTCCATAGCAGTAGCTAGATGGTTGTCTTCTCCGCTTGTGCTTTCATTGTTATAGATCTTGTGAGCTGCCTAACATGATCAAGATCATCTATTTGTAATGCTACATGTTGTGTTTGGTGAGATCCGATGAATAGAGAATATTATGTTAAGTTGATTATCAATCTATCATATATGTGTTGTTTATGTTCTTGCATGCTCTCCGTTGCTAGTAGAGGCTCTGGCCAAGTTGATACTTGTAACTCCAAGAGGGAGTAATTATGCTCGATAGTGGGTTCATGCCTCCATTAAATCTGGGACAGTGACAGAAAGTTCTAAGGTTGTGGATGTGTTGTTGCTACTAGGGATAAAACATTGATGCTTTGTCTAAGGATATTTGTGTTGATTACATTACGCACCATACTTAATGCAATTATCTCGTTGTTCGCAACTTAATACCGGAAGGGGTTCGGATGATAACCTCGAAGGTGGATTATTTAGGCATAGATGCATGCTGGATAGCGGTCTATGTACTTTGTCGTAATGCCCTGATTAAATCACATAGTAATCATCGTTGATATATATTGAATCTTTATTTGTCAATTGCTCGCCTGTAATTTGTTCACCCAGCATGTTAGTTATCTATTGGAGAGACACCACTAGTGAACTGTGGACCCCGGTCCATTCTTTTACATCTGAATACATTCTACTGCTTTTATTGTTCTTTGCAAACAAACACCATCTTCCACTCGATACGTTTAATCCTTTGTTTTCAGCAAGCCGGTGAGATTGACAACCTCACTCGTTACGTTGGGGCAAAGTACTTTGATTGTGTTGTGCAGGTTCCACGTTGGCGCCGGTTTCACCGGTGTTGCGCCGCACTACACTCCTCCACCAACAACCTTCACGTGCTTCTTGGCTCCTACTGGTTCGATAACCTTGGTTTCTTACTGAGGGAAAACTTACTGCTGTGCGCATCACACCTTCCTCTTGGGGTTCCCAACGGACGTGTTGACTACACGCCAGCAATAACAAGAGAGGTTCTTTATCTTTAGGCGCCACCAAGATTGGTGGTGTCGAAATTGTGCGCTTGAGATTCTCGAAAGCTCGATCTGCTTCTTCGTTCCATTGGAATTTCTCTCCTTGCTTGATTAATGCATAGAACGGCAGTGCTTTTTCTCCCAATCTGGCGACAAACTTACTTTAAGCTGTGACTCGCCCCGTCAGCTGTTGTATTTCTTTCAACTTTGTCGGCTTCCTCATAGTAACGATGGCTTCAATCCCTCTTGCCGATACCAAGAACCCAAGAAGTTCTCCCGTAGGGACGCCAAAAGAGCACTTTGTCGGGTTTAGCTTAAGGCAGAACTTGTCGAGGTTGTCGAAGGTTTCCTTCAAATCTTCGATCAGTGTTGTTCCCTTCTTTGATGTTATCACGACATCGTCAATGTAGACTTGTACATTTTTTCCAATCTGCGTTGCAAGGCACTTCTGCATCATCCGCTGATATGTCGCTCCCGCGTTTTTCAAACCAAAGGGCATTGTTTTGTAGCAGAACACGCCGTAAGGTGTTATGAACGCTGTCTTGGCTTCATCATCTTCTTTTAATCTGATCTGGTTATAACCAGAGTACGCGTCCAAGAAGGAAAGACATTCACATCCTGCCGTGGAGTCGATGATTTGATCGATCCTTGGGAGGGGAAAGTGATCCTTAGGACAGTGTTTATTGAGACACGTAAAGTCGACACACATGCGAAGGACTTTCGTGTTTTTCTTCGGCACCATCACTGGGTTAGCTACCCACGTGGCTTCTGTAGATATCTCTTTAATAAAACCAGCATCTTTGAGTCGATCTATTTCTGATAGCATTGCTTTGCGGTTTGGTTCCGAAAAACGCCGCAAAGGTTGTTTGATTGGTCTCGCGAGGGGATCTAAGTTGAGGTGGTGCTCGGCAAGTTCCCTGGGTACTCCTGGCATGTCAGCTGGACACCATGCGAAGATCTTCCAGTGCTCACGGAGGAACTTGACGAGCGCACTTTCCTATGCGACATCCATGTTTGTTGCAACGGATGTCGTTTTCTTTAGGTCTGTCGGGTGGATCTGCACCTCTTTTGAATCCTTGGCAGTATTGAACGTTGGTTCCTTGAGTGACCTCCCTGCATCTGGCAGCACATCATAGTCAGTGAGTCTTGGCGCCATATATTCTGCTTGCATCCCGAAAGTTTCTGACAGTCGATGAAAATCCTTGTCGCACTTATCATACAGCGCGAAACTTCCCTTAATTGTGATAGGTCCCTTGGGTCTAGGCAACCTCCACAATAAGTACGTATAATGAGGTACCGCCATAAACCTGGCATATGCTGGTCGACCCAACAGAGCGTGATATTGCGACGGGAAATCCACAACTTCAAACTCCAGATTCTCTATCCTGTAGTTTTCTCGGGTCTCAAACTGGACGTCGAGATTGATCTTGCCCAACGGATAACTTGGCTTCTCTGGTGTGATCCCATGGAAACGTGTATCAGTTGGTTTCAGGTTTGCCAGGGATATGTTCATCTTCCTCAATGTATCTGCATACATAAGGTTTAAACTGCTGCCACCATCTATAAAAACTCTGGACACGTCAAAGCCAGCAATTACGGCGGGTAAGATGAGTGCTGATTGTCCTGGTCGAGGAACTTGCTGTGGATGATCCGCAATTGTGAAGCCAATGTCTTGCCCCGACCAATTTAGGTACTCAACTGTTGGTGGAGGCATCTTTTCTGCCATGAACACTTGCCGCGAGATTACCTTCTGCGCCCTGTTAGATGGCCTAGCTTTCTGAATCATCGAGACCGCACCATTGGAGTTGGGGTCAACATATGGAGGTGGGTGTGGTGCTGCCGCTATTCTGAGCTGGTGCCGATTTTCGTCCGTAATTGCGGGAGGAGGCGGAAGGTGGATCTCACTCCTTGGCCCCTGGGGGTTTCTGTTCATTGCTTGGGCATTTGCGATTCCTGCGGCTCGCAACATTGCATGAAAATTGCGGCAGTATTTTTGGAGATGCCCTGACTGCCTCTTCCCGTTGCTGTCGAGATAAAAGTGCATCTGGCATGGTCCGTTCATCATCTCCTCGGGGGACACATAAAGTCTTTGAAACCTTGGTCCACTATTTTGCCTGTTACCACGGAAATCACCTCTATTGTCGCCTTGTTGCTCATTACTCCTTTGGTAGTCATCTCGACTATTCCCTCCAGAGTTTCCTCGGAAACCAGCCGATATGTGGCCAGGAGCATCATTATTGTAGAACTGGCGAGAAAATCGCCTTCTATTTTGAAACTTTCGACCACGATCCTCTTCTGGCGACCTATGTAGCTTGTTGTATATCGCATCTTCTCCATCTGCCCACTTGTTTGCTATCTCCATCAACGCTGATATTGTCTTAGGATTAGTTCTGCCTAAGTCCTCGACGAAATCTCCTCGTCGAATTCCTGCCACGAACGCGTCTATTGCTCTCTCGTCAGATATATCTTCTGCCGAGTTTTTAATAATGTTCCACCTCTGTATATATTTTCTCATCGACTCGTCGTGTTTCTGTCGACACGCCCTCAACTCTTCCAATGACGCAGGTTTCTTGCAGGTGGATCGGAAGTTCCTTACGAAGATATCCTCAAAACTATCCCAACTGTCGATAGAACCTTGGGGAAGTTTCTTTATCCAAGATCTTGCGGCACCACTCAAGTGAACTTGGATACTTTGCATGGCTGTTGCTCTGGTTCCTCCTACTAGTTTTACCATCTCGAGATAATCAATGAGCCAATCCTCGGGATCCTGCAGGCTGTCGAATTTCTTGAAATTTTCGGGTAACTTAAACCCTTTCGGGACGCGAGTCTTTCGAACTCGTCTCGTAAAGCACGGGAGTCCACACATATCTTCGTCGGCAACTTCTGGTGAATGCTGACGTTCTCTTCTTTCTTGTCGCACTCTATCCACCCTTATTTGAGCTGCTGTGTCTCTTGCTCCACTTGTTCTTGGTGGATCTTGCACCGCTGCCGT
Organism: Lolium rigidum; assembly: GCF_022539505.1. Taxonomy (NCBI): domain Eukaryota; kingdom Viridiplantae; phylum Streptophyta; class Magnoliopsida; order Poales; family Poaceae; genus Lolium; species Lolium rigidum. The sequence continues at coordinate 166,815 of NW_025899963.1, read as the reverse complement.
GGGTCGTGGACTATTTTGCCTAGGGTTTTCTTCGGGAGGCGTGGCTGCTAACGCTGTTCCCATAACTCCAACTCCAGCCATTGCCATATTAAACAATGCTTCTCTCGGGTCCCCAGGGGGTGGTCTGGACGCGAGTATGTAAGCTTGCGTTGCCATGTATCCTGCTTCTGGCGTTTTCGGGATGATATTTCCCCTTGTATCAATCGACATGAAGGACATGTCGAGATTTTGAATTATGTTTCCCCTCTCTTCTTTAGGTATATTTTGTAGCCTAGATCTTGCCCTCCTCCGAGCTTCTCTGTGACTATCTCCCGAAGTTTCTGATTGTCGACTGAGTTCTGCTCGACACCTGCTTGACGCGGAGGCTGCCTCTTTTCTTCTATTCAGGGATGCTGTCTGTTTTTCCAGCTCCCTACTCACACGAGCAAGTCTATATTGATAAGCTTGCAGTTCTTGTACAGTAGCAGTTGTGTTCATTGATTCTGTACCATCCATGGCTCTTGCGGCTCTATCCCACGCTGCTTGCAGGAGTTGAACTCTGTCGCGAGGTGTAGACCCGACATATTTAGTGCCTAGGCCTCTTCTGAGATCAGTGGGATCGACGTATGGGTTTCCCAAATCGTCGAAAGCCTCTGACGTCTCTGGTTCTGCTCGGCTTGCCTCTTCGATTGCATAGACTTGATGATATTTTGAGTATTGATTTTTGTCGGGATTGGTGACACCATCGTAGAGATTGGTGAAGACCTTGCCGATGGCAGCAGATTTGTCGATGAAGTTGAAGCTGTCGATGCTGTCGGAATCGCTGCTTATAAAGGAGTCCGCAGACGACTCGAAAGATGTGTCGCTGAAGATTTTGACGAGCTTTCCGCTTGCCTTGGTGTCGATGAAGCGTGGCGACGGAAACTCCTCATCACTCGATGAAAAGCCAGAATCGATCGTTGAAAATTCCGACGAGATCGGAACTTCGAGACGATAAGATCCTTCTTTGTTGATGCCAAATCGGAATTCTCCGAACGTCATGACGATGGGCTCCTCCAGATAGGCACATGCATCCATACGGGAGGGCGGGTGAGGAATAAAATCGACTAGATCAGTTTTTTCCCGTTTACCTCGATCCATCGCATTGCTAGCCACCGACGAAGTTGACGATTCTGGACGTGCCATCGAGATCAACTCCTTGCAACCTCTAGTCCCCACAGACGGCGCCAATTGACAAAGGATTAATTTGTCAATGCCTACTGATTGTAGACTAGGGTTTTGCTGGAAGTAGAGGGCAAGTAGATCTCGAAGGTTTCAGCCGAAAAGTACTTGCTGATTATGAAAACTAGGGTTCTGTTGACAATAGATTCGATCCTTTCTTTGTCCCTCGACTCCCCCTTATATAGGAGGTGGAGCCGAGGGTTTCGTAATACATAAGTTTACAGAGTCCGGGAGGGTTTCTAACCCGTCCCGCAAGATTACAAGTATCCTTTCTTAATACAACTCTAGCTTTCCTTAATAATATCTTGGGCTTCCGAATCTCCTTATTCTTCGGGTCATGGGCCTCTAGTAAACCCCGGGTACTATCTTCGGCAGGCCCATTGGGATGCCTATGTCACCTGGCGGCGCGGCCCCACCTCCTGCCGCGCCAGCCTATGAGGTGGGCCCCTCGGGCGCCCACCGACATCGCCCTTTCGCCTATATAATCCTCCCGACGTGAAAACCGTAAAGATATCTATCATACTTTAGAAAGACTCCCGGAGCGCCGCCGCCATCGCGAAAACTAGTTTCGAGGGTCAGAAGTTCCTGTTTCGGCACCCTGCCGGGACGGGGATCGACCCCCCGAGCCTTCTCCATCGACGCCACCACCTCCATCATGCTCCGTGAGTAGTTCCCCCATGGACTACGGGTTCTAGTAGTAGCTAGTTGGTACTCTCTCTCCCATGTACTTCAATACAATGATCTCATGAGCTGCCTTACATGATTGAGATCCATCTGATGTAATCAGTGTTGTGTTTGTTGGGATCTGATAAATTGTTACATTATGATCAGTCTATCAATAAAGTTTGTGAAGTTATTGTTGCTGCAATATTGTTGTGTTTAATGCTTGTCACTAGTGCACGAGTGGCATGATCTTAGATTTAAGCTCTATAATTATTGCTTAGATTGTATCTACAAGTTGTTTGCACATGTCTATGTCCGGAACCCGAGGCCCCAAAGTGACAGCAACTGGGATAACTGGAGGGGATGGCTTAGATATGAGGATCACATGTTTTCACCAAGTGTTAATGCTTTGCTCCGGTGCTCTATTAAAAGGAGTACCTTAATTACCAGTAGATGCCCTTGAGGCCCGGCTGCCACCGGCTGGTAGGACAAAAGATGTTATGCAAGTTTCTCATTGCGAGCACGTATGACTATATATGGAAAACATGCCTACATGATTAATAAACTGGATGTTCTGTCTTAATTCTATAATAATTATGTCAATTGCCCAACTGTAATTTGTTCACCCAACACTTGTTATTGGAGAGTTACCACTAGTGTAGATAGTTAGGAACCCAGGTCCATATTTCATCATCAAATACTCACTCGGTCCTATATGCCATTAGAAGTAGTATCAACTATTTTCTGGTGCCATTGCCTCTGTGTTACTGCTACTGCTGATGTGTTACTGTTACTATTGCTCTCATATTACTGCTTGTTTCACATCACCCTAGTTACTAGTGCTTTTCCAGGTGCAGCTGAATTGACAACTCAGTTGTTAAGGCTTATAAGTATTCTTTGTCTCCACTTGTGTCGAATCAATAAATTTGGGTTTTACTTCCCTCGAAGACTGTTGCGATCCCCTATACTTGTGGGTCATCAGCCGCCATCGCCAAACCCATCTCGAGGGATTCTGAAGCTCTTTCTGGCACCCTGCCGGAGGGGGAAATCATCGCCGGAGACATCTACATCGCCATGCCCGCCTCCAAGTGATGTGTAAGTAGTTCATCCCTGGACTATGGGTCCATAGGAGTAGCTAGATGGTTGTCTTCTTCACTTTGTGCTTCATGTATCGATCTTGTGAGCTGCCCTACATGATCAAGATCATCCTTATGTAATCCTCTATGTTTGGTTTGCTGGGATCCGATAAATGTTGAATACTATGTTAAGATTGATTATATATTCATGTCATATGTTATTTGTGATCTTGCATGCTATTTGTTGGTAGTAGAAACTCTGGCCAAGTGGACACTTGTGACTCCAAGAGGGGGTATTTATGCTCGATAGTAGGTTCATGCCTCTAGTAAACTGTTGCGAGCAAGTCTAGGTGAATTGACAACTCATCTGTTAAAACTTATAAATATTCTTTGGCTTTGATGCGCGTAAATGTACACGTCCGTTGGGAACCCCAAGAGGAAGGTATGATGCGCACAGTGGCAAGTTTTCCCTCAGAAAGAAACCAAGGTTTAATCGAACCAGGAGGAGCCAAGAAGCACGTTGAAGGTTGATGGTCGCGAAATGTGATGCGGCGCAACACCGAGGATTCCGGCGCCAACGTGGAACCTGCACAACACAACCAAAGTACTTTGCCCCAACGAAACGAGTGAGGTTGTCAATCTCACCGGCTTATCGTAACAAAGGATTAAACGTATCGAGTGGAAGATGTTTGCAAAGAAAACGAGTAAAACACAATTGCGATAGATTGTATGCTATGTAAAGAATAGGACCGGGGTCCACAGTTCACTAGAGGTGTCTCTCCCATAAGATAAAAGCATGTTGGGTGAACAAATTACAGTCGGGCAATTGACAAATAGAGAAAGGCATAACAATGCATGTACATGATATGATAAATATAGTGAGATTTAATCCGGGCATTACGACAAAGTACATAGACCGCCATCCAATCGCATCTATGCCTAAAAAGTCCATCTTCAGGTTATCATCCGAACCCCATTCAGTATTAAGTTGCTAAGCAACAGACAATTGCATTAAGTATGGTGCGTAATGTAATCAACAACTACATCCTTAGACATAGCATCAATGTTTTATCCCTAGTGGCTACAACACATCACAACCTTAGAACCTTCTGTCACGATCCCAGGTGTCAATGAAGGCATGAACCCACTATCGAGCATAAATACCCCCTCTTGGAGTTAAGAGCAAAAACTTGGCCGAGCCTCTACTAATAACGGAGAGCATGCAAGATCATAAACAACACATAAACAATAGATTGATAATCACCATAACATAGTATTCTCTATCCATCGGATCCCGACAAACACAACATATAGAATTACATATAGATGATCTTGATCATGTTAGGCAGCTCACAAGATCCAACAATGAAGAACAACAAGGAGAAGACGACCATCTAGCTACTGCTATGGACCCATGGTCCAGGGGTGAACTACTCACTCATCACTCCGGAGGCGATCATGGCGATGAAGAGTCCTCCGGGAGATGAATCCCCTCTCCGGCAGGGTGCCGGAGGCGATCTCCTGAATCCCCCGAGATGGGATTCGCGGCGGCGGCGTCTCTGGAAGGTTTTTCGTATCGTGGCTCTCGGTACTGGGGGTTTCGCGACGGGGGCTTTAAGTAGGCGAAAGGGCAACGCAGGGGGCCACACGAGGGCCCCACACCCTAGGTCGGCGCGGCCAGGGCCTGGGCCGCGCCGCCCTATGGTGTCGGCCCCTCGTGGCCCCACTTCCTTAGCTCTTCGGTCTTCTGGAAGCTCCGTGCAAAAATAGGACCCTGGGCGAAGATTTCGTCCAATTCCGAGAATATTTCCTTACTAGGATTTCTGAAACCAAAAACAGCAGAAAACGAGCAATCGGCTCTTCGGCATCTTGTTAATAGGTTAGTTCCAGTAAAATGCATAAATATGACATATAATGTGCATAAAACATGTAGGTATCATCAATAAAGTAGCATGGAACATAAGAAATTATCGATACGTTGGAGACGTATCAGCATCCCTAAGCTTAGTTCCGCTCGTCCCGAGCGAGTAAAACGATAACAAAGATAATTTACGAAGTGACATGCCATCATAATCTTGATCATACTATTTGTAAACATATGTAATGAATGCAGCGATCAAAACAAAGGTAATGACATGAGTAAACAAGCGAATCATATAGCAAAGACTTTTCATGAATAGTACTTCAAGACAAGCATCAATAAGTCTTGCATAAGAGTTAACTCATAAAGCAATAAATCAAAGTAAAGGTGTTGAAGCAACACAAAGGAAGATTAAGTTTCAGCGGTTGCTTTCAACTTATAACATGTATATCTCATGGATATTGTCAACATAAAGTAATATAACAAGTGCAATATGCAAGTATGTAGGAATCAATGCACAGTTCACACAAGTGTTTGCTTCTTAAGGTGGAAGGAGATAGGTAAACCGACTCAACAATAAAAGTAAAAGAATGGTCCTTCAAAGAGGAAAGCATCGATTGTTGTATTTGTGCTAGAGCTTTTATTTTGAAAACATGAAACAATTTTGTCAACGGTAGTAATAAAGCATATGAGTTATGTAAATTATATCTTACAAGTTGCAAGCCTCATGCATAGTGTACTAATAGTGTCCGCACCTCGTCCTACTTAGCTTGGACTACCGGATCTTCGCATGCCATGTTTCAACCAAGTGTCACAAAGGGGTACCTCCATGCCGCTCGTACAAAGGTCTAAGGAGAATGCTCGCATTTTGGATTTCTCGCTTTTGATTATTCTCAACTTAGACATCCATACCGGGACAACATGGACAACGAGATAATGGACTCCTCTTAAATGCATAAGCATGTAGCAACAATTATTATTCTCATATGAGATTGAGGATATATGTCCAAAGCTGAAACTTCAACCATGATTCATGGCTTTAGTTAGCGGCCCAATGTTCTTCTCTAACAATTTTGCATGCTCCAACCACTAAAATGATAGATCCCTCGGTACAAGACGGACATGCATAGCAACTCACATGATATTCAACAATAGTTGATGGCGTTCCCCGAAGCATGGTTATCGCACAACAAGCAACTTAATAAAATATAAAGTGCATAAGTACATATTCAATACTACGATAGTTTTTAAGGCTATTTTGTCCCATGAGCTATATATTGCAAAGGTGAATGATGGAATTTTAAAGGTAGCACTCAAGCTATTTACTTTGGAATGGCGGAGAAATACCATGTAGTAGGTAGATATGGTGGACACAAATGGCATAGTGGTTGGCTCAAGGATTTTGGATGCATGAGAAGTATTCCCTCTCGATACAAGGTTTAGGCTAGCAAGGTTATTTGAAGCAAACTCAAGGATGAACCGGTGCAGCAAAACTCACATAAAAGACATATTGTAAACATTATAAGACTCTACACCGTCTTCCTTGTTGTTCAAAACTCAATACTAGATATTATCTAGACCTTAGAGAGACCAAATATGCAAATCAAATTTTAGCAAGCTCTATGTATTTCTTCATTAATGGGTGCAAGCATATGATGCAAGAGCTTAAACATGAGCACAACAATTGCCAAGTATCACATTATCCAAGACATTTTAGAATTACTACATGTAGCATTTTCCAATTCCAACCATATAACAATTTAACGAAGAAGAAACTTCGCCTTGAACATTATGAGTAAAGCCTAAGGACATATGTGTCCATATGCAACAGCGGAACGTGTCTCTCTCCCACAAAGTGAATGCTAGGGTCCATTTTATTCAAACAAAAACAAAAACAAAAACAAACCGACGCTCCAAGTAAAGAACACAAGATGTGATTGAATAAAAATATAGTTTCAGGGGAGGAACCTGATGATGTTGTCGATGAAGAAGGGGATGCCCAAGGCATCCCCAAGCTTAGACGCTTGAGTCTTCTTAAAATATGCAGGGGTGAACCACGGGGGCATCCCCAAGCTTAGAGCTTTCACTCCTCTTGATCATAGTATATCATTCTCCTCTCTTGACCCTTGAAAACTTCCTTCACACCAAACTTCAAGCAAACTCATTAGAGGGTTAGTGCACAATTAATAATTCACACATTCAGAGGTGAAACAATCATTATTTTCACTTCTGGACATTGCATAAAGCTACTGGACATTAATGGATCAAAGAAATTCATTCAATATAGCAAATACGGCAATGCGAAATAAAAGGCAAAATCTGTCAAAAACAGAACAGTCCGTAAAGACGAATTTTAAAATGGCACCATAGTTGCTCAAATGGAAAAACTCAAAACTAATGAAAGTTGCGTACATATCTGAGGATCACGCTCGTAAATTGGCAGATTTTTTCGAATTTTCTACAGAGAACTGTGCCCAGATTCGTGACAGACAGCAATGCTGTTTCTGCGCAGCGATCCCAAATATAACATCAACTTTGACATAGAAACTTTACTTGGCACAAAAACATGATAAGGAGAGGTTGCTACAGTAGTAAACAACTTCCAAGACTCAACAAAACAAAAAATTGCTGTAGTAAAAACATGGGTTGTCTCCCATAAGCGCTTTTCTTTAACGCCTTTCAGCTAGGCGCAGAAAGTGCAAATCAAGTAACATCGAGAGTAGAAGCATCATCATTATTTTTCATGCAAACACAACTTGTTGCAGAGGGTACTTTAGGTGCTCCATTATCTAAATTCTCTATGGTGGTGTTAGGGGTTTTAGAAATTTTAGGCCTATAATAATTCTTTTGTTTAGGCACTTTAGCGGCGTACATGAATTTTTGCTCTTTACCACATAAGCTTTCTCATTATACTTGAGAGAAGAAAAGGTTGAACCCAAGGTTCCCATAGCTTTTTCAAGTTCATCAATCCTATTGGTTTGATTATCATTGACAAAACAAGTTCCTAGGACACTAATTCTTTCATCAATTCCTCCTAGGGATTTATCAAGTTCATCAGTTTTATCCAATAACATTTCCAATTTAGTTTCAATACTTGGAAAATTTTTCTCTATGGTTTCCAATTTTTTCATAACATCCTCAAGGGAGATTTCAATTTTAATTTCATTAACAGGTGGTATTCCAACTAGACTCTCAATGATGCAACTAGCTTCTAAAGCGGGAGTACCTAGGAAATTACCTCCCGAAAGAGTATCAAGAACATATCTATTCCAACTAGATAAACCAACATAAAAGTTCCTAAGAAGGATAGTGGTGGAGTGTTTCTTAATGCACCTTTGATGAGCATTACTAATTCTATACCAAGCATCTTTAAAACTTTCTCCACCTTGTTGCTTAAAAGAACGAACTTCAACTTCAGGATTACTCATTTTAGTAGCAATAAAACAAACTAGATAAAGTAAATGCAAGTAACTAATTTTTTTGTGTTTTTGATATAGAGAGCAAGACAATAAATAAAGTAAAACTAGCAACTAATTTTTTTGTATTTTGATTTAGTGCAGCAAACAAAGTAGTAAATAAAGTAAAGCAAGACAAAAACAAAGTAAAGAGATTGAGAAGTGGAGACTCCCCTTGCAGCGTGTCTTGATCTCCCCGGCAACGGCGCCAGAAAATGAGGCTTGATGCGCGTAAATGTACACGTCCGTTGGGAACCCCAAGAGGAAGGTATGATGCGCACGAGTGGCAAGTTTTCCCTCAGAAAGAAACCAAGGTTTAATCGAACCAGGAGGAGCCAAGAAGCACGTTGAAGGTTGATGGTCGCGAAATGTGATGCGGCGCAACACCAGGGATTCCGGCGCCAACGTGGAACCTGCACAACACAACCAAAGTACTTTGCCCCAACGAAACAGTGAGGTTGTCAATCTCACCGGCTTACTGTAACAAAGGATTAAACGTATCGAGTGGAAGATGTTTGCAAAGAAAACAGTAAAACACAATTGCGATAGATTGTATGCTATGTAAAGAATAGGACCGGGGTCCACGAGTTCACTAGAGGTGTCTCTCCCATAAGATAAAAGCATGTTGGGTGAACAAATTACAGTCGGGCAATTGACAAATAGAGAAAGGCATAACAATGCATGTACATGATATGATAAATATAGTGAGATTTAATCCGGGCATTACGACAAAGTACATAGACCGCCATCCAACCGCATCTATGCCTAAAAAGTCCACCTTCGAGGTTATCATCCGAACCCCATTCGGTATTAAGTTGCTAAGCAACAGACAATTGCATTAAGTATGGTGCGTAATGTAATCAACAACTACATCCTTAGACATAGCATCAATGTTTTATCCCTAGTGGCAATAGCACATCACAACCTTAGAACCTTCTGTCACGATCCCAGGTGTCAATGAAGGCATGAACCCACTATCGAGCATAAATACCCCCTCTTGGAGTTAAGAGCAAAAACTTGGCCAGAGCCTCTACTAATAACGGAGAGCATGCAAGATCATAAACAACACATAAACAATAGATTGATAATCACCATAACATAGTATTCTCTATCCATCGGATCCCGACAAACACAACATATAGAATTACATATAGATGATCTTGATCATGTTAGGCAGCTCACAAGATCCAACAATGAAGCACAACAAGGAGAAGACGACCATCTAGCTACTGCTATGGACCCATGGTCCAGGGGTGAACTACTCACTCATCACTCCGGAGGCGATCATGGCGATGAAGAGTCCTCCGGGAGATGAATCCCCTCTCCGGCAGGGTGCCGGAGGCGATCTCCTGAATCCCCCGAGATGGGATTCGCGGCGGCGGCGTCTCTGGAAGGTTTTCCGTATCGTGGCTCTCGGTGCTGGGGGTTTCGCGACGGGGGCTTTAAGTAGGCGAAAGGGCAACGCGGGGGCCACACGAGGGCCCCACACCCTAGGTCGGCGCGGCCGGGGCACTGGGCCGCGCTGCCCTATGGTGTCGGCCCCTCGTGGCCCCACTTCCTTAGCTCTTCGGTCTTCTGGAAGCTCCGTGCAAAAATAGGACCCTGGGCGAAGATTTCGTCCAATTCCGAGAATATTTCCTTACTAGGATTTCTGAAACAAAAAACAACAGAAAACAACAACTGGCTCTTCGGCATCTTGTTAATAGGTTAGTTCCAGAAAATGCATAAATATGACATATAATGTGCATAAAACATGTAGGTATCATCAATAAAGTAGCATGGAACATAAGAAATTATCGATACGTTGGAGACGTATCAGGCTCCCCTTGCATCGAATCAATAAATTTGGGTTTTACTTCCCTCGAAGACTGTTGCGATCCCTTATACTTATGGGTCATCATGCACATCGTGTTTGTTTCTTATGCTTAATTTATAGAAATATTTATGAATTCTGGTGACTAGTTAGTACCATCTTTGTATGCTCAAAGTGACAGCGTGGGGTGTCCATAGATTGAGAATGCAAACTTTAAGGAATGGTTATGCAGACCTAGGCAATGAATTTGTGTTTATTATCAAATCGGAGAGTGGTTCAGAGTAGCGTAGTGAAGTGATAATATCTATGTATTCAATTATGGTATCATTGTTGAGAGTGTACACTAGTGAAAGTATGATCACTAGACCTTGTTTCCAAGCATTGAAACACCGTTTACAACCCATTCTACTACATGTTTGCTTGTTGCCATTTTTATTTCAAATTGTATTTACCACTCATAATCATCCATATTACTTGTATTTCACTATCTCTTCGCCGAACTAGTACACCTATACACCTGACAAGTGTGTTGGGTGTGTTGGGGACACAAGAGATTTCTTGTATTGTAATTGCAGGGTTGCTTGAGAGGGATATCTTTGACCTCTACCTCCCTGAGTTCGATAAACCTTGGGCGATCCACTTAAGGGAAACTTGCTGCTGTTCTACAAACCTCTGCACTTGGAGGCCCAACAATGTCTACAAGAATAGAAGCGTGCGTAGACATCAGCCGCCCGCGTCGGCGCGACATTGGCGCAACCCGCCTCGCTGGTGCCGAAGCCGGAGGATGACGACGACCCAGACATGCGCGTCGCTTTGGCGCTGTCCAAGGCGGAGGATGAGGCCAAGTGGCCTCATCTCGCGACGGTGATCCGCACCTTTGCGATGGAGGAGGAGGCCCGGCAGACGGTCGAGGACACCGAGGCCTGGGCGTTGCTCGGCCAGGCCCATCGGGAGGAGGAAGCCTTGCGGCGACGCGAGGAGGCCAGACGCCACCGCGACGAGGAGAGGCGCCGACGCGAGGAGGCCAGGCGCCTGGCGGAGCAGGAGAGGCAGCTCCGCCTCCGAGGCGGAGCAGCGGGCGGCTCCGGACCCCCACTCGGCCTGGGAAGAGGCCCAGTGGTCGCCGTGGCCGGTGTCCCCGGCGCGGTCGAGCCACAACAGCGCATCGCCGCCCGGGGACGTCGTCGACACCCACGGCGACGTGGCCCAAAGGGACTAGGCGGCGCACCGGCGGCCACCTCGTCTTCCTCAAACCCTAGGATAGGGTTTTTTAAAGTTTAAAGCCCATATAGAGGGCTTTATTTTGTAGTTTAAATTTTCCCAAAATAGGGCATATGTATAAATTTGCCCAAAATAGGGCATATGTTTAATGAAATATGTTTTAGGTTTAAATGTTTTTGTTTTTTTCCTTTTTTTGTTGTATTTGACTTTTGGGGTGCGTTTGCGTGTTGGGCGCAGTGCGCGACACAAACGGACCAACGGCCAGGTCTACTTGTCCGCTTGTTTGCGCGGCCCCCCAAACGGCTCAAAATGAACGGCCCAACGCGTCTGTTTGGGTCGCGGCATTGAAGATGCCCTAACATATTAGACCGTGGTTAAAACTTTTTGTTCTATTGGATGGATGGAAATAAATGGCTGTCATTCAATTGGGGTACCACAAAAGAACCCTAGAAAATAGGAAGCCACGGAGCCAGGATTTTCATATTGGGTATTCGCAATAAAAAAGAATTCACATTATGGTTGTTATATTTTTGATTGATGATGCCTTACACTAGTGCCAATTGTAATTCATAGGAAGGAAGATTACTCCCTCTTCATTTTTGGCTTTGAACCTTAATAGACATCGGCGTTGGCGTCACCATCGATGTTACCTTCAGTTTCTTTGCAACTTTATCTCACATACATTTCAAATCAGTAAACTTGTCCTGCATTTGTTCATTTTCAGACCTACAAGTAATTTTATAAAAGAATATTAAGCAGGATCATAATTTGTAAAAATCAAAGCAGAAATTACAACTGAAGCACTTCTTAGTTCTTACCATGGGTGAACTGTTCACTTGTCTATTCAGTAATTCTCGGACAGTCGGATAGTAGTGATGAACTGCTGCAGGAATCGGAGGACGGTGGCTGACGCGATGCTTAACAATTCCTGGGTTGATGATATCCAGGGCCAGTTGTCGGAGGCAGGCTGCGTGCATTGCCTGCGTCTCTGGGTCCTAGTGTCGAGCGTGCACAGAGATGAGGCCCAACCAGATCGTTTTACTTGGGCTGGTTCAGCGACAGGTTTGTACTCGGCTAAGGCTACTTACTCCATGTTGTGCCAGGGTAGCATCAGGTTCAGTATGGAGACGCCGCTCTGGAGGTCGTGGGCGCCGTTGAAGTGTAAAATCTTCGGATGGTTGGCTCTGCAGTATAGGCTTTGGACATCTGACCGACGGCACCGGCATGGTCTGCAGGATAACCCCGATTCTTGTGCAGTTTGCTTGCAGGGCGAAGATAATGTTGATCATGTGCTGGTCCGATGCTCTTATGCACGACAGGTCTGGTTCAGAGGGTTGGCAAGAGCCGGGCTTCAGCTTCAGGAGCCAGGGTTGGAGAGTACCCTGGAATCTTGGTGGTCTCAGACCAGGAAAAGGGTGGCGTCAAAAGACCGAAGGAGTTTTGACTCCTTGGTCATTGCTACGGCCTGGCTAATCTGGAAGCAACGTAACGCCAGGGTTTTTGGCAACGCCCGGGATCAATGTGATGTCTCACAGCTAGTGGATAGGATCCATGATGAGTTTAAGCTCTGGAGGAGTGCGAGAGAGGGAGTGGAGGAGCCCCTACGGCGAGAGTGAGGCCTAGGGTTTAGGTGTGGAGTGTTGGTGGGTTATGCTGATTGTGTGCAATCGGTTGTAATCTCTTGTACTATGTTTTTCTACCTTCTATAAAAATATGGCACGCAATTTGCGTGCTCTCGAAAAAAAAAGTGATGAACTGCTGCTGATATGTTGTTGTATGGTGCTGAAAAATCGGTGATGATAGTGGCTGAATTCACGGATAGTCGAACAGGCGTGATGAACTGCTGCAGGGCTCCGGGGCATCAGAAAATAAGCTGCCCAAATAGCTTTCTCCACGCAAGCACCTTTAGAAAACCAAGAACAATTTATGAAGATTCGCAAAGCGAATTGGTCGCATTCTTCACGGCAGCCGGCGCTTAGCGTCTAGCAATGGCGAGTGGCGACGGACGGCAGCACGTCGGCACGCCGGCACAGGGGCACAAAACGCCGGCTGGAGGCGGGTGAGAATGTGAGATCGATCGCCACAAGCCGACGAGGCCTGAAGGAAGACAAGGAGGAGCCGTTCGCGTCGGCAATCCCTATTCATCGCTTATTGCGATGTGTATAAGGGGCTCCGCACAGGGATGGATTACATGGGCCGGCCCATTACTAGCGATATTGTCGTTTCCGGTTTTTCGTGCATCACATTTACATCGTTGTCTGCATCCTGGTCGTCTACGGTTTTCTTTTTGCTGCTGGTTATTTTCTTATTTAGTCCGGTTTTCTTCTCCGGTTTTTCCATCTTTTTCGACTTTCTTTTTTCTAATATGAACAATTTTAAAATCTGAACAATTTTGAAGTCTAAACAAATTTTGAATTTGAACATTTTTAAAATTTGGATGTTTTTCAAAACTAAACAATTTTTAAATTTGTACATTTTCAAATCTGAACAAATTTCTAGTTTGAAATTTTTTTAAATCTAAACAATTTTCTAGTTTGAACATTTTACAAACTTGAACATTTTCAAATCTAAACATTTTTCTTGTTTAAACATTTTTCGAATTTAAAATTTTCAAAATCTGAACATTTTTCAGAATAATTTTAAATTTATCGTATTTATAATCTGAATTAAAACTAGCAAAAAACCGAAAACAACTGATAACAACTTGGATCGAGCAACGCGCGCCTAAGCATGCCACCATCGAGCGGATGTAAATGGGCCCCGGCCCAGGTCGTTTTCGCTTGAGCGATCCGATTTCCTTGCATCACTTAAAATTGTTTAAGTTCGAAATTGTTCAACCTAAAAATCCGTTAACTTTTCAAATATGTTCAAGGTGGGAATGCTTTCATTTTCAAGTTTGTTCGAAGACGGAAACTGTTCAAGGCTGGAATCTTTTCATAGTTAAAATTTGTTCATATAGTAGAAATGTTTCAAGGTGGAAATCCGTTCTATTCTTCAAAAATGTTTGTACAAGGAAACCATTCATGGTTGGAATTTGTTCGTCACGGAAATCCATTCATGCAACACAAAGTTCCAACCTGGGAAACATGTTCATTTTAAAAATTGTTTAAGTTGAAAACCATTCAACATGGAAATCCATTCATTTTTAAAAAATGTTTAAGGTAGGAATGTGTTAGTTTTAAATTTGTTCAAAGACGGAATCCGTTCAAGGCGGAAACTGTTTAAGGTTGGAATCTGTTCATAGTTAAAATTCCTTCATGTACTAGAAATGTTCAAGGTGGAAATCCGTTCTGAACTTTTAAAAATGTTTATGTAAGGAAGCCGTTCATGGTTTGAATTTGTTCATCGTGGAAATCCGTTCATGTAACACAAAGGTCCAACCTGGGAAACTCCATTCTTTTTAAAAATTGTTTAATTTGGAAACCGTTCAACGTGGAAATCCGTTCATTTTTTTCAAAAATGTTCAAGTTGCGAATGCGTTCATTTTCAAAATTGTTCAAAGACGGAAACCGTTCAAGGCTGGAATCTGTTCATAGTTGAAATTTCTTCATGTAATAGAAATGTTTCAAGTTACAACTAGTCAGTCATACTTTTTAAAATGGAGCATGTGTTCTAATTTTTCCTTTGAATTATTCTCTTATTCAAAGAACAAAATTCGTAAATGGAGTGTTCAAGAAAGGAAGAAGATTGCAAATTTTCTTCAAGACCAGACAAATATGGTTCATGTCTGTTTCTACAATACCGTTTTCCCCAGCTGAGATGTAATTCGAAAAGATAGTGAAGTGTTCCATGCGAAGTGTCATTTTGCAGTTTTCAAATCACCATGTAGTGTTATTGTAATTTGAAAGGTTAAAAAACCTGCAGCATTAGTTGACGAGATGACAAAAGTTCATTCAGATTTATTTTTGTCACTGACGAAATAATTCCAACTAATTGTAGTTTTTTTTTCTAATATCGATGTAGATGAACAACAATACAAGTTCTTAACAGTATATTTCCACCTAGAGTGAACGGCAGTCCCCTACGCATATTCGTACATATAGTTTAAAAATGTATGCAGACGCTCGAAAGATACTACTAGACTCGAAGAAACCAGCCTGAAAATGTGTAACGATACAAGGAATCGCCGAATCGCACGTGGGTACGAGATCGTCGAACGCTTAAATGTGTAACGATACGTGCTTCTCGATCGCACCGGTCTGAGCGGAGGCAAATCACCACTCCGCTTAAAGCGGCCAATAGGAGCGTCGGCTGTCCTGGGTGTCGATTCGATTCTGGCCTGTGGTCGCTGGCAGGAGTTTCGGTGATTGGTGGCAGCCCAATTAAAGGGAAAACACCCCGCGAAAGCTCATTTGGCCCAGGTAGAAAGGCTAACCAGGGAGGGCTCTGGACAGTTTTTTTTTTTTTGGCGAATCACGGAGCTTCATTAATCAAGTTATACATGTACAAAAGAAAGCTAACATGTATATACATGCATATAGGAGCTTTTTTTGAAATTTTTTGCAACAAATTATTGGTATTCATTGCATACCCATGAATAGTTCTAGCCCCGCCCATGA
The DNA here is from genome assembly GCF_022539505.1 of Lolium rigidum. Lineage (NCBI taxonomy): Eukaryota > Viridiplantae > Streptophyta > Magnoliopsida > Poales > Poaceae > Lolium > Lolium rigidum. The sequence continues at coordinate 150,967 of NW_025899963.1, read as the reverse complement.
TAGATAGTTAAGATTGCATCAAATGTGACTTGAATAGCTCTAGTTTCACCAAACCTAGTCTGCGGACAATCGTATGAATCCACAAATTGCAACCACAAATGAAACCGAAGTACTTGAAGTTCTCGACGAGTACACATAGATGAAACCAAAAAGAGTCCAAGGAGAAGGACCTACTCCGCAGATCACACCGTCATCCATGTTGAAAAAAATATAGTTTGCCTTATCCTCCAACCGTGTAGACTTTTAAATGACATATCAGGTCGTACTAGGAGCGCTTCACAACCATGACTTGCACGCTAAGTTGTAGAGTAGAGATTGACACGAATCTAGTTCAGGTTATTGTATCTGTTTGGATATGAACCATCGTGATGTATATCCATGTACAGACCTGTACTATAAATACATGACAACGCGGATACATTGAGGTACGTCAAACCAATTTTTTCGTTTTCAATCTTTGTAAAGAGGTTGCGATGCTCCACACGCTGTAGAGGCGATCACAAACGAAGCGTAGTTATACACCGATAGATAATCTGCATAAAAGAAGCATTTTAATGTTAAAAATCTTATCGTTCCTACATAGGCAAAGCGACCAAATAGCGACAATCGCTAAAATCCTAGTAAGTAGTTTGAACCTAGGATTTACGCCATTGAGTTAGTTGTCGAATATATTCACAACGCTACATTGTGGGTATAAGGTAGAACCTATCCGGATGACTGACCGTATAAATCTATCAAACTTTTGCCTGAAGAATAAGTGATTTACGGTCTCGTCATGGTGACAAAAGACAAACGTTTTACTTCCCTGTTAATAGCATTTTGGAAGATTATCTTTGGTAAGAATTACCCCTTGACAAAGATACGATGCAAACACCTTAGTTTTATTGTCTTCCATGTTTTTATATTATCAACAGTAACACGAGGTTGGATTAAAGCATTGCCACATAGAAACCACCTAGAATTTGTCAGTCTCTATAAGATTCCATTGAATACATTGGACCCTTGCGTCAAATGGACCGAATCCAGACGCTGTACCAAGTCATTCCACGATGCTTGTCTAGGCCGAGTGAAACTTCTTTTGAATGTCACGTGGGGAAGTTTTCAACACTATAGGAGATGCGAGTGTACCATTCTTGTGACGCGCAATATTGTATAATGCTGGATATTATTTTCGAAACGTCGCATTGCCTAGCCATTTATCCTCCTAGAGTCTAATCTCCGATCCATCTCTAACAGAAAAAAAGACCCATACGAAAAGAAGAGCTTATTCATGCCACAAGACGAGCTCTCCGATCCAAATCCGCTAAAAAATATGATAAATGGTATGACAACAATAATAATGCGATTAGATTCATTTACATCCCACTTTCTATTTATGAAATAACAATATGCATGTACCGCGGCAACGCCCCTAGGACTCTAGGAGTAGTGTTATTTTGGGGAACTTCAGGAAGATTGTCTCCATACGCGTAAGGTTGGAATTCGACCCGAGCCGGGCCAACTCGGATCGGCTCGCTAAAGCTCGATCAACAATCGAGTTAGCTCGAGTCTACTCGTTTAACAACCGAGTTTGGATTTGAAACTCGGCTCGACTCGCAAAGCTGGTGAGTAACTTACGAGTAGCTCATTTAAAACTGTTAAATAGAACATGAAAAATATACAATGCATTTTCCCGAATAGTTGGGCATAAATGTGCCCAACAAGCATTAGAATTATTGTACCAGAACAATCAATATATTAGGAGAATAAGATTGTCAAGTTGAAAAACCATAAATATACTTGCCTATTTTGGTCGGATTGGACCGACTCGAGTCGCGAGTTACCTATCTTGCGAATTTCGAGTTTTAATTCCAGGCCTACATATGCGTGGGATTAATCCCGACCGCCGCCGACGCGTCTGGCCGTTTCCTCCCTCTCCCACGCAGCCACGACCCGTGAATCAGGCCTTGCCAACTCACGGCACGACCTCTGTCTTTGCGCCCGGCCTGAAACCACGAGGACCATCTTCCTCTCTCTCTCCTGCAGGCTGCAGCGATCGAGATCCCAGCCCGAAATCTAGCAAAGCGCGTGCGTTACGTACGCAGACGCGCGCATCCCTCCAGGCTCCAGCCAGCCACCAATCGCCATCACTGCACACAGCCTGCGCTGCGCCTCATTTATCTTCCCTCTCTCCTCTCCTCGCCTAGAGCAGACCGGATCGAGATCCGGTGCCTTGACTCTATCAAGTCACCAATGAACAGTGATGTGCCTTGACATATTAACCGTTGGATTGCAAATGTACAACCATGATTGAGTACTGTGGCATATGTACTGTAGATGGGCCCTGCAGCATATTACTGTAGACGAATACCTGTAGCTGATGTTCTGTAGACGTGTTCTGTAGCAGAGAACTGTTCATACGCATCTGACTGTCCATTCTCGATCCAACAGCCAGAAAAGGGGATCAAGGCATAGTACTGTTCAACAGTGCCTTGACACAAACAAGGCACTGGATCTCAGTCGGAGCAGACCAGATCGATCGATCGATCCCTTTCCTCCCTGCCACGCTTTGACCCCTGTGCCCCGCCACCACCTCACTCCTCACTCATCACTCCCTCCCTCCATTACTCAGAGAGTACAGTACAGTGTTAGCGGGCGTGTGACGAGGAGATTGGGCAATGGAGGCCCCCTCGCCGCCCCTCTGCTTCCTCCTCCTCTTCCTCGCCTCCTTCGTCGTGGCCATGGCCGAGGACCCCTACCGCTTCTACACCTGGAACATCACCTTCGGCGACATCTACCCGCTCGGCGTCAAGCAGGAGGTACGTCTATCCGCCCGTACGCGCATGGCGCTCATCTTCTTGCTCTGTTCTTGAGCTGCATCATTTTCGCCGGCGCTGCAGGGGATCCTGATCAACGGCCAGTTCCCGGGGCCGCAGATCGACGCCGTCACCAACGACAACATCATCATCAACGTCTTCAACAACCTCCCCGCACCATTCCTACTCTCATGGTAAATTCTACTATCTCTACACGGTTACACCGTACGCGTCTCTCCCTGAATCGGCTGTTCAACTGTTCATTCCAAGCTCGGTCTATATGCTTCTAGGACACCGTCAAAAAAAAAAAAAGCTGCCCGGATGCTGCATTCCTGCCCGTCGGCTCATTTCCGAGCCTATTTACACGCTATATAGATTCGTAGAAGTGAAACCTTCAAATGTGCGGAGAATTGTTTCACTGCCCCGTTTTCACCCGCATATGTTACTGTCTTACCGACATCCCCGGGATAAATTCATCATAATATGATCTTGAGTAAATGACATTTTTTCCCACATGTTACTGACGACGCTGTTGCCGGGATAGAGGACTTGGTTGCCCAAATGTGGACGCCCACGGAAGAATATGCCAGCTCCCAATACACCAGCTGCGCAACTGTGCAAGCGAGTGGTTAGATTTATACTTCAGTAGATGCAGAGTAGCCACTTGCAGCTGCAGAGCTCGTGACCTATGTCGGCCCTGGGAGTGAGCTGTCTCAGGGCACGCAAGTGTCTAGATTTACTTAACCATAAACGGGATCTGATACTGTTATGAGATCTATTCGTAGGGCATCTCTTATCCTCTCATGTAGAGTTAACAGTTTTTTCCTCCTTTTGCTTCCTGCTTTCGCTTTCGTTACAGATCAACAATGTAAAGAAACAAAATGCACAACTAATATATTGCTACTAGTAGTCTAAGTGGGCCAAGTGTGTTTCAGCATTGAGCATGTGCAGGTTGATGCGTTTTGTGGCTTCTTTTGCCTTTTCAAGGCTAGCAGGAGTTTACTGAATTTCCACCTGCAGACACATGCTCTGCATATTGGAGAACTTCTCGTGTAAGAAAACCACAGTTAAAAGTTGGATCCATCAGATGTGCTCCTCTGATGTTGTGAATCAATGAATGTACTGAGATGGCACACATTTCTATATGAGCTATGGGCTACATACTGAATTGCGACTTCATTAATCTCATTCTTACCTGATCTTGAAACCCTTGTATGACAAATGCATAGTTCTGCAAATGTTAAGTCTGCGTGTGAGAGATTTCGACTGGGATAAATAATACCATTTTTTAATCATGTAATTTATGCATTGTAGGCAAGGAATTCAGCAGAGGAGGAGCTCATGGCAGGACGGTGTGTATGGCACAAACTGCCCGATCCCACCGGGGGGAAATTTCACCTACAACATGCAGTTCAAGGACCAAATTGGGAGCTACTACTACTTCCCTTCTCTCGCGTTCCATAAGGCGGCTGGCGGGTACGGTGGCATCAGGGTCCTGAGCCGCCCGAGGATCCCGGTTCCATTCGACCCCCCTGCTGGTGATTTCACTATATTGGCCGGTGACTGGTTCAAGCTCAACCACACTGTAAGTTGTATTATGTTTGATGTACTAAAGCGCATCATTTCGTGAAAATAATGTTATTTTGCCCTGAATTTTAGCGCGTCACCCAAACTGAAAAAAGAACTTCTGCAGGATTTGAAAGGCATCTTGGACAGTGGTAATGACCTTCCCTTCCCTGATGGGCTTCTCATCAATGGCCAAGGCTGGAATGGCAACAAATTCACAGTAGACCAAGGTAAAATGATCAGAGTAAAACAGGGCAAAATAGCTGACAAGTACTCCATATATGTGTACACATATGTGTACTGAACTCTCTCGCAAAAAAAAAAAGTGTACTGAACTAGCTCGACATGATCTTCCCAGGGAAAACATATCGTTTTCGGGTGTCGAATGTGGGCATCTCAACCTCCGTAAACATAAAGATCCAGGGCCATTCCTTGCTCCTGGTTGAGGTGGAGGGATCACACACCATGCAGACCACATACTCGTCGCTCGATGTTCATCTTGGACAGTCCTACTCGTTCCTTGTGACGGCTGATCAGCCACCCCAGGACTACACCATTGTGGTGTCGACGCGGTTCACCAACCCTCTACTCACCAACACTGCTGTGCTCCATTACAGCAACTCAAATGGAGTCCGTGCAGCGTTACCACCTCCCCCAGGGCCTACGATCGAGATCGATTGGTCTCTGAATCAGGCTAGGTCAATCCGGTAAGGCTGTCCACCTCTGCATCATACATTGCTATGGAAAATGTCTGAACATTTTGTTGAAATGTTCTACTGGTAGTTTCTTTGTTTCAAAGATATGTTCATCTCAGTTGTCAATTGCACAGCATTGCTTTGTAGGCCACAACTAACAACACAACTGAAGAAACTGAAAGTTGCATACACCGTCCTAAATGACTGAAACATCAGCTGCTCCTCTAACTCTCTGAATACACAGGTGGAATCTGACGGCGAGCGGACCAAGGCCGAACCCTCAAGGCTCGTACCACTACGGCCTCGTCAACACAACGAGGACGATGCGGCTTGCCAACTCACGGGAGACCATCAACGGCAAGCTGAGATACGCGGTCAACAGCGTGTCCTTCATCCCGGCCGACACCCCCCTGAAGGTGGCCGACTTCTACAACATCCAGGGCGTGTTCACGCCGGGAAGCATGCCCGACAACCCATCCGGTGGCCCCGGCTACCTCCAGACCGCCGTCATGGCGTCCAACATGCGGGACTACGTGGAGGTCGTCTTCGAGAACGCCGAGAACCAGGTGCAGTCGTGGCACATCGACGGCTACGCGTTCTGGGTCGTCGGGATGGAGGGAGGACCGTGGACGCCGGCGAGCCGGCAGAGCTACAACCTTAGAGACGCGATCGCTCGGTACACATTGCAGGTATGTTGTTCATCGTCAGTGACAAGTAGATCAACTTCAAGGAACATCCGTATCTGATTTCTGAACCTTTTTTTGCAGGTGTATCCAGGGTCGTGGACGGCGATCTACATGCCGCTGGACAATGTGGGGATGTGGAACGTGAGGTCGGAGAGCTGGGGCAGGCAGTACCTGGGGCAACAGTTCTACCTCCGGGTGTACTCGCCGGCCAACTCGTGGCGGGACGAGAACCCCATCCCCAAGAACGCGCTGCTCTGCGGCCGGGCCTCCGGCCGCAAGACAAGGCCTCTCTGAATGAACTCTCCAACCGGGTTAGTTTTGGTGTCACGAAGGGGTGACCGGACGACGGCGCGGGATAGTACAACTTGGGTTTTTGTTCAGGCTATTGAGCTTCCTCCAAATTCTTTCGATTATTTTTCCAGAAATTGTAGGTAAAGGGTCGTTGCAGGTGGATTCTGTGTATAGCAAGTATCTTGCTTGCTCACATATGAGGACTTTTACGTATTCATTGATCCAATGGCTCCTGTACTGGCTCAACAATTCAACATGATGAACGATTGTTAGCATAAGCGTACTGTGTACAGGCGGCAGCAACACCCAAATTTTCTCCAGTCTTGCTCCCTTGCGTTGAAAATCTAAACCAGAAGATGCATACTCATAGCCTCATAGGCATTGTTGTTCAAGGAAACGCGAGTCACTCCATGTCGTAGAAACAAAATTCAAGCCTTGTATACGGCTAACTTTTTCCAATGAAAAAACTTGACTAACTCCCACATTAGTTTAAGATCTTGCCTGACACATGGCTGACTATTTTTAATAAAAATAATGTGGGTAACTTCACATGACTAAGGCCCCGTTTGGAGCAAAGGAACTCACAGCATAGTAATAAGAAAACTGCAGTATTTGAGGTGTCATGTATCCTGAATTCCTATAGAAACCAAAAACCACATGAGCATTTCAAAAACGTTGTTTGGATGTTACAGAGGAAAAACATAGGAATTATAAGCATAAGTAGATGAAAACATGAGGTGAGACCTCATGTTAATTTTCCTCCAAATTCCTATGGAATAGTCTATTGCATAGAAATTTTAAAAAGATTTATATTCCTTTGTTCGAAACAACACCATAGAAAATTTCCTATAAAAAATATCCTATGCTCCAAAATTCATACAACATTTCTTTATTTCAAATGGTCCCCAGATCAACGGTTGAAGCATTTTTTTTTAAGAAATGAGGTTGCCGACTTCGGTGTAACTACTAGGCTGAATGAGAACGGAGTTAATTCTTGGCCAAGGTGATATCATCCTCGTAATTTTGTATTGTGTGAACCATTTTTGTTGGTTACAACTCACTTGCGATTTAAAAAGCTCAGCTTGTAACTTGACTCGCAATTAAAAAATCTCACAACTGCACTTGCAACGCATAGGACACACAACATTGATGCAAATCTATTAGGTTTAGACTTGTCTGAACACTAAGTTAATTCTCAACTAGGCGAGAATTAGCTATACACCACCTTGGTCGGTGCGGACCGGGTGCCCCTCACCCCAGGTTTTTTTTCTCCTTTTTTTCGTTTTTCTCCTTTTCTGTTGTTTCTTTTCTTCTTTTTTCTGTGTTTTTCAAAAATTCAAAAATCTAACCTGAACTTTTTTGTCAAACTAAACTCTTTTCAAAATTTAAATTTTTTAATAAGAAGATTTTAAATTTGTATATTTTCTAAAATTTGAAAAACATTATTTTTGAAAATTTATTATTTTTATATATGAACAATTTCCAGATTTGAAAAAAAATCGAATTTTAAAAATTCATATTGATTTTTAAAATTTTAATAATTCTTATTTTTTTTCTTGTTCTAAACTTAACAACAAGAAAATAAACAGAAAAGAAAAGGAAACAAAAAAGAAATAGAATACATAAAAAAAGAAAAAGAAAAAAAGAAAAAAAGAAAAAAAGCTAAATGGGCCAAGCCCAACCTAACTAGGGTGTGCGGTGCTTGGTAGGCACCGACCTGATTGGTGTATAGGGCTGGCACGGGATAGTGGGTATGAGCTGATGCATGCCCACCCTCTTGGGTTTGAGTTTCCGCAATTGAAATCTAGGTTGTACTTAGGTTGGGCCTGCGTTTGTGCGAATTAGTGAAGAGGCCTGGCCCGAGGACGGAGGCATGTTGGGCTTTCCTCTCCTGGCCCATGCGGTAATTCCTATTTGACGCCCGTTGCATCGGTTAGCGGGGTGACGCGTACCCCGTCTGACGCAGCGGTCCGGCCCACCTTGCTCGCGATGCACACCCGGAGAGGAAGAAGATGATCAGCGGAGGTGAGGAAGAAAAGTTTAGGGTTTAGGGTGGGGGTGCGGTAGCCAACGACTTAGGGTTCGGGGGTGGTGCGGAAAGCTCGCCGGAACCAGAGAAGATGGGGGGTTTAGAAGGAAGACTGGGGGCAGCGGTGGACCGATGGAGGCCGTGCACTACTGCAGAAATGCTTATAGCCACCAGATGTTTAGTGACAGGCAAAATTATGCCTGTCACTAGTACAAACACTAGTGACAGGCTCGCATAAGCCAGTCACTAGTAGAAAACAATAGTGACAGGCTCATAAAAAAGACGGTCACTAGCGGTTCTTTTTGGAGCCATGCTACAGAGAAAAATTCTTTAGTGACATGCATCTATAAAAGCCTGTCACTACTCCATGGGTCGGCCTACAACACTACAAGAAAAGAGCCATGACTGGACGTTTTGCATAAGATGTTTTTACATTCATCATCTCTTGATTAATAACGCACAATCGTGTAGAGACATTAGGTGTACAAATCGTCCCATATTTTTGCCGCACAACTTAAAGAGAATGGCTATGCGTATGAAAAACATTGTCCGACCAACGCACGAATTGCCGATGGAATGGAGGCGATTGCTAGCCAGCTGAAACGGACGGCCATACAGTGCATCGTTTAAAAAATCAATCGTGTATAAGCACTGCTGAATTCTAAAACTTGCTTGCTCTGTTTCTTGCGTCAAGGAGTGCGCACGTCTCTGTTTCAAAAAAAAAAAAGGAGTGCGCACGTCTCTCACGCCTAAGGATGGCAATTTTACCCACGGGTACGGGTACCCGCGGGTACCGTACCCGCATGGGTAGGGTATGGGTACACTTTTATGCCCACGGGTAGTACCCATACCCTGCCCGTTAAGTCATGGGCAGGGCACGGGTATAGTCTCGTACCCGCGGGTAAACCCATACCCTGCCCATTTATTGTCAAATCTTACGTGACACATTTATTTTTGTTGACTTATGAGTTAGAATAGAATATGAGAATGTGATTTTTATGTTTTGTTAATTGTTATGTACTTAAAAACCTGTCATTGAGTTCAGATAATTAATTTTTAATCAAATTTGTTATCGATAAATGTAAATTGTGATTGACTTGTGTAAAATTTAACCTACCCACCGGGTATCCAATGGATACGGGTACCTGCCGGGTATGGGTATAGGTAAAGTTTTATACCCATGGGTACGGGTATGGGTAGAAGTTTGTACCCATTGGCTATACGGGTATGGGTATGGTATTGCTCTACCCTGCCCATGCCCTGCCCATTGCCATCTTTACTCACGCCTCACGCCTCACGCGTCCGATGGCCATCACACGGGTCTCTTTGTGCGAGGAAGCAGGGATCAACTGATCAAGCAAACGACACAGCCATGTGATTGCAAAAATCAATCCCCATTCCCTTTCGTTTCTCCCGAGCAACCCCCTTCCTTGCTCGCACTCATGGATCTCGTCGACCATCGAGAGGGATGGCTGCCGACGGCCGCGACGCGAGCCCTGGACGTGACCCGCGCTAGCTCCGGGCGCCGTGCCCCATGTCTTCCCCGCGGTCCCCAACACCGAGGCGGCCGCCATGATCCACCAGATTCTCCTCCTCACCTCCCTCACAACCGCCACCACCCCTCGGTGATCTTCCACATGGCCGCCTTCAAGGGCTTCCTAATCTCCGATATCCTGCGGCGCTCCTCAAGACCTTTCCCTAATTCCGTTATCCTGCGGCGCCTACTGGACCGCTGCCTCATCTCCGATTTCGTCCTCACAGACCTCTCCACCGTCGCCGCTGCCATCAAAGACCTCCTTTCGCGCTCGTCGACTGGTGTCCCGTCGTCTTGCTCCACGCCCGGGAAGACGTCGGGTCCTCCTCCGGCAAACGCGACAACGGGGAAGGGCCCGACCAACTACCAGCTGCTGTTGGTACGGCTGAGAAATCAGGTTCCTCGTCTAGCGGCAGGGACGTGCAATGACGCGCCTGGCCGACTATGGTCGAATTTTCACTCCGATCTGAAGGTGGGCTTCTTTGGTCTTGCTTTTCAGTGAGCATTATTTTCACAAGAATTTTCTTCATTGATTAGGACATTTATATTTGTTCATTGATGCAGTGATGCCTAATATCTCCCGATTCAGATCGTGCATGGTACGTTACTGCTACTTGATGCTTGTACTGCTGTTATGTGTTTCGGCTGTGCCATGTCGCTTGAGCTGCGTACTGCTAGTCTTCTAGTACATGAGTACTTGTGTTTTTGACTGATGTTTGTTCCTGTCGTGCTGCAGCCTGCTTGAAAATTGCATAGGTTGTAGTTTTGGTGTTCAAAATAACATGAGATTTGTGTACTTGCGCACTGGGCCATGATACCTTATGGTGCAGTTCATGTACCATCCAGATGTAATTTGTGGACGGCCGGATAGAGGAGAAGGCGTGGTCGCCGCGAGGTCCTATGGGTGGCCTGGCAGAGAGATGTTGCAGCCAATGAACTCGCCCACAATGCAAATATCAGTGCGCATGTACATAGTCGCGACTACACCCTCCGGTGAGTTTCCCCTCCTCCCATCTCCACTTCTCCAATTGTTCTTGGTACGAGTTGTTTTTGTTGCCTTGCTGTGCTCCAGCAGCGCCTATGCCTCACCGAGCTACTTGCAATCTTGTACACTGGATAGAACCATAGCAGTATACATGGGAGAGTACAGATTATAGAGTACCTAGACTGAATCTCCAGATGGCGAACGGAGAACAGAAATCTAGAACTGCAATAGATGGACACAAATTAATTACCGGACCATAGCGTCAATATGTATAAGCAAGTATTCCATCCATTGTGGAGTTGATCCAAGAGAAAAATACGATCTGATCTAGCATGTTCATCCGTTCTGATTGTGTTCGTGTCCAAGCACTGATTCTTATTTCCATGTAATGACCACACAGCAAATCCATCGTGTATATTCCAGATTTTCAGTACATATTTCATCCAAAGATGGGCTTCTTTAACAGAAGCGATGGTCGTTCTAGAAGAGGAGGTGTATCTGCTCCTTGAGCAGATTGGGCACTACTGCCTTCTTAAAGCTGCTGCCTTCTTAAAGCTGCTGCAAGGAATGCCTTGGAGGACAACTTCGTTGCTCTGTTATTTGAGGTAGTCCAACTTCCTACTCCCAATCACCATGCAAGAATAGCTATATCCTGTAATTATATGTTGTAGCTTAACCTGCACACGTTGAATCCAGAAGCTATACTGGTACTAGACTGGTGCCATGGGTTTCAGTTCCCAAGTAAGGTGGATTACTAATCACGTTTTTTACTCGCGGGATTTCTACTCTGAATATTTGGAGTGCTAGATCATATACATGTTTCTAGGCACTCCATTGTCCGTCCAGGCTCAACTTTCAGTGCGTTCACAACAATTGCATTGTGAGATTGTTTCGTTTGCATATGGGTGAGATTGTTTCATGTTTGACCTGCCAAATAATTAGTGTTTAGGCTTATAACTTCATTCGTGAGAGAAATAATAGCGAAAGATTATTTTTGTGCCACTATTTGATTTTTTATTTAGAATCTCTTTATTCTCCAACAAGTGTTTATCCACCTGGTGCCATTGCTCACAATTATATCCTCATTTCCTTGTTTGTATCAGGTTAAGCACGTCATTAGTGTCTCATCAGTGTCATGCGCGATTCATGGCCATACAAGGAAGGCCTAATGAAAAAGGTGCACCTCAACAAGTTGATGGAAATGTAGAACAGTGAAAGTAACTTGCAGCTATGCATATGACCATAATACATGTACTGTGGTGGTGTTGTTCTCCTTCCTTAGTCTATGACAGAATCCAAATACTTATGCTAGCATGACTGTTAGCTATGAAAATATTATGTTATATTGGGTGATGTAAATGTATCATTGATACAACAACATATTATTGTGCGATTTGAAATATTCGTGGAAAATACATATTATTTTCATAGCATCTTATTGTGCAATATAGAATATTAGTAGAAAGCTCATCCTTTTTTTTAATTATCGGCGATCACAACCAGTGACATGCATCTCTTTTGCCTGTCACTAGTATACACATACTAGTGACAGGCACTTTGCCTGTCACTAGTAACCTCGCACCAGTGACTAGTCATTAGTGACATGCGCTATGCCTGTCACTAGTGATCCTTTTGAGCCTGTCACTGATAGCCTATTCTGCAGTAGACCAAGAAGGTGGAGAGCCAAGGCGGCGCGAGGCGTGGGCAGCGGAGGCAGGCGATTACGGCCGGCGGGGGCGGCCATTAGTGCAGTTCTCGAGAGGAAGACGAAGATAGGAGGGGGAAGAAGATGGCCACGTCGGGACGGTGAGCCAGTCCATTCGCGATGCGCTATAGGTGTCGACGTGTTTGTCGGGCGCGGGAAGCGCCAAATAGGGGCAAACCCTATACACCGACCAGGTCGGCGCGTACCGCGCGCGGTACGGGCCGGCCCAGTTGGGTGCGGGCTGCCTCCTTTTTCGATTTTTCTTTTCTTTTTTGTTTCTTATTTTTTGTTTCTTTTTTTCCTGTTTTCTTTTTTCTGTTTTTTGTTTTCGTTTTTCTTTCGTTTTTTCTGTTTCCTTTTTTTACTTTTATTTTTCATATTCGAAAAATAGAATCTTTTTAAAAAATTAAATTAAAAAATGTTCAAATATAAAAAACGTTTAAAATCTGAAAACCGTTCAAATTTAAAAATCATTCAAACATGAAAAATGTTGAATTTTAAAAACCTTTCAAATTTAAAAATCGTTCAAACTTGAAAATTGTTCAAACATGAAAAATGTTTAAATTTAAAAATCGTTCAAACGTGAAAAATGTTCAAATTTTGAAAAATATAATTTTTTTTGAAAAATATTCAAAATATAAAATCGTTCAAATTTTAAAACTGTTAAATTTAAAAATGTTCATATTTTGAAAAAAATCTTGAAAATAATTTCATAAAAAATGTTAGATTTTGAAAAAGAAAAATATTAATAACAGAAAAAAATAGAAGAAAAAAACGAAAAAATGTACCTGAGCTGATGGGCCGCGGCCCAAACTATCCGAACTGGTTGCTGGGGGTGTGCGGCACCCCGCACGCGCCGACCAGGTCGGCGGGGGGATGCTGTACACCGACCTGGTCGGCATGTACGGGGCGCCGCACACCCCAGCGACCAGGTCGGTGGGTTGGGCCGTGGCCCAATAAGAGTAGGTACGTTCTTTTTTTTACTGTTTCTTTTCTGTTAATATTTTTCTTTTTAAATATCTAACTTTAAAAAAAAAAATTCGGAGAACAAATTTCAAAATCTGTTCAGATTCGAAATTTTAAAAATATTCAGATTTTGATTTTTTTTCGAAATTTGAACATTTTCGGATATGGACATAATTTAAATTTGAACATTTTTAAAAATTTGTAAAATTTATTTTTTCCAAAAACTAACATTTTTAGTTATGAACAGTTTCCGAATGTGAACATTTTTTCCAAATTTGAACACTTTATATATTTGAACGGATTTCAAATTTGAACGCTTTTATAATTTGAACATTTTTTGTATTTAAACATTTTTCAAATTCGAACGGATTTCAAATATAAACGCTTTTATAATTTGAACATTTTTTTTTGTTTTTGAACGGTTTTCAAATTTGAACATTTTTAAAATTTGAACATTTTTTTTAATTTTGAACAATTTTCAATTTAGATTTTTTTCTAAATTTAAACAATTTTAAAATTTGAACAGAAATAAAAAGAAAATAAACAAAAAATAAAAAGAAACAGAAATAGAAAATAAAAAAGAAAAAAAACAGTAAAAAAAAACAGAAAACAGAAAAAATAGGCGAACTGGGCCGACCAGGCCAGCCCATACCGCGCGCGGGGTGTGCGGGGCGCGGTAGCGGCTGACCTGGTCGGTGTATAGGATTTGCCAGGTCGGCGTATAGCAGTTCTCCCAAATAGGAGCACCCGGCCCACGCATGGGCCTGATTTTTCGGCCTGACCAGCCTAGCCTACATTTTCTGCATCAGGCGTTGTTCGGCTTGGCCCAAAGCTCGGCCCCGGCCTGTGAAATGAGAACAAAGAGCCCAGCCAAAAGCAAATAGGCCACTCACCAAATCACTCTACAGTCCACGCGCAAGCGCGAGTGTGCCGCAGGGCGCAGCGCCGACGCGCCGTCATTCCCAACCGCTCCGCCGACTCTTCCCCAATCCCCCACACAAACCACGAGCGCACCGCACCATGGCGCCGCCGCCGCGCCCGCTGAACGACGACCTCATCGCCGAGATCCTCCTCCGCCTCCCTCCGGACGAGCCGGAGCACCTCTTCCGCGCCGCCCTCGTCTGCAAGCCGTGGCTCCGCGTCATCTGCGACCGCGGCTTCCGCCGCAGCTACCGCTTCTCGGCCTCCTCCACAAGCTCATGGTGATGCAAGGGCCCCCCGCCTGACCGCTTCGCCTCCACCACTTCAATACCCGAATTCCCGCACCCGGGCTCCGACGGCCGCCGCACGCGGCCCCTCGACTGCCGCCACGGCCGCGTCCTCGTCCACATGCTGGAGCACGACGCCAGCCAGGGCTACCTCGTCTGGGACCCCGTCACGGGCGACCGACACGACCTGCCCGAGCCGGACATCGACTGACTCATCTACTCCGCCGCGGTGCTCTGCGCCGCCGACGGCTGCGACCACCTCGACTGCCACGGCGGGCCCTTCCGCGTCGTCTTCGCGGCCACCCATGACCGCGAGGATATCATAGTCGCGAGCGTCTACTCATCAGAGACGGGCGCGTGGAGCGCGCTCCAGCCTAGGCGAGGCACCCTTGTCGGAGATGCAGTCTACTTCACGGTTCAGCATGACAATGCAATCGTCAAGTACGACTTGGGCAAGGACCGATTATCCATGATTGAGTCGCCGCAACCCAAAGAGTGGGACATCACGCTCATGGCGATGGAGAACGCTTCACTGGGATTTGCCTGCATTCAGGGTTCCAGCCTTTATACGTGGTCAAGGAAGGTGGATACAGAAGAAGCTGCTGAATGGGTACAATACAGGGTCATTGAGCTGGAGAAAACAGTACCTGTTGTGAATCCTGATGACGAACCATTAGTGGTCGGCTTTGCAGAGGGTGTGGATGTCATCTTTGTTAGCTCAGGTGCTGGCTTATTCACGATAAAGCTCAATTCGGGACAGGTTAAGAAGGTTGATGAGGCTGGAGTCTATTTTAGCGTCCTACCCTACATGAGCTTCTACACTCCAGGTATGATACTTGGCTTTACATTACGTCTTGTCTATTGTCTTGCCTTTTCGTTAAAGCTTCTATATGTTTGCTTAATCTGCTGGTTGTGGTTTGTGAATAATTAGTCTTGTATGGAGCTATGCCAAATTCAATTCTCAAACCCATAGCTGAAGGCCACATCTCAAACCCAGTCTTGTAACCGTTGGAATTAGTACTAGCACATTGCTCATCAAATGCTGACTTTGAGTTGGTTATGACTTTTGTGCATGATATATCTTGGATTCATGGCACTGTTATCTAGTAAGGGCTAACTAATCAAAGTCTGCTCAGGGTCAAAAAATGTTGAAATATTGGGCCCACTTTTAGTGGCCCAAATTAGATTTCAGTTTTCCCTATAAATCTCAAAGCCCACATAGTGGCAGCCTTGTGAGTTTGAGCCCAAGTTGGTGGCAGCTCACTAGTGAGTGGCAAGTGGTGGGAAGTTTAGTCCCACATGGAAAGTTGGGAGGAAGTTAGACCACCTTATAAGGTGGGTTGTTTCACCACTAGTAAGTGAGTGAGAATAGGAGTGCTACACGCGCACTCTTCCTCCTCCTCGCTCGCTCGTCTCGACTCGACACGTCACGACGCGCGCCACGCTCGTGGTGAGTGGATTGAGCCTCGAGCCGAGACTTTCCTTACTTTTTGCAGCTCAGGAAAACGAACAGAGTCCTAGACGGACGCGTCGCAGTTAGTCGGTTCGGGTCGCTCCCGGATCGTGGGCTATTCAGTAACCGACTCGAAACGTTCGTGCGACGTGGGCGTGGCCCACGTTGCCTAGGGTTTCTCGAGCCTATATAATCTCTTGCCCGACTACCGCGGAAACACACCGAATACACGAGTTAGGGTTTCCACCTCTCTCTCGCTTGCGCCGCCATCGTAGCCTACTCCATCCCGCGCGCCGACGTGCATCGGCGAACGGGAGAGCAGGTCTCCGGAACCACTCGTCCTTGCGATCCCGTACGGGAGAGGGCAAATTAGGTTTTTGGGAAGCGCTCGCGCGATCGCTCAAGTTCTTCATCACGGGTCGCCTTCCGTCCAAGTCGGGCGGTGCTGCCTACCGTCGTCTTCAACGCCGTCTACTTCGACCCGTCGTCAACAACGTTGTCATCAACAACGTTACTGCTGCGACATCATCTGCTACACCTCCACCAGATCGGTACGTGCGACATATCTCGATTTGTTTAGCGATGGATGCTTTACCGTTTGCGCTGCTGCTACTCATGTTGATTAATGCATCTAGTATGTTCGAGTTTCACATGTTAGTAGTTGCTGTCATCATGTTTTATATTCTGGAATTAATCATGGAAATTGTGCCTAATTATCCAACAATCAAAAACCTAATTATAGGCAATTTCCTGAGTTAACAATGGCTGGTTTTGCTGATGCACTGAGGCCGGATAAGTTTACCGGTGTGCACTTCAAGAGGTGGCAAGTTAAGGCCACGCTCTGGCTTACTCATCTGAAAGTGTTCGAAGTTAGTAATTGTTTACTTGAAGGAACTATATCTGACCAAGATCGGAACAAGTTCAAGGAAAACAATACTCTCTTCGTCGGATGCGTTCTGAGTATTCTTGCTGATCGTCTCTGTGATGTGTACATGCACATAACAGATGGTAAAGAGCTCTGGGATGCACTGAATGCTAAATTCGGTGCAACCGATGCAAGCGATGAACTGTACATCATGGAGAGCTTCCATGACATCAGGATGGTGAACAACCGTTCTGTAGTCGAACAAGCTCATGAGATACAGTGTATTGCGAAAGAACTTGAACTCCTTAAGTGTGCCTTACCTGACAAGTTTGTGGCTGGATGCATTATTGCTAAGTTGCCCCCTTCATGGAGGAACTTTGCCACAACTCTCAAACACAAGAGACAGGAGATATCGGTTGAAAACCCGATAGCGTCTCTTGATGTTGAGGAGAAAGCTCGGGCTAAGGATACTACCGAGAAAGGAGAGGGTCGGTCTAGCGCCAACATGGTGCGAAGAAACCCTACGAGCAAGAACAAAGGGAATAACAAGCCCTCCTTCAATAAGCCTATGAAGACTACAACCTTCAAGAAGAAGAAGATGATAAACAAAGCAGATCTGAGCTGCTTTACCTGTGGAGAGACTAGCCACTTTTCTAAGGACTGTCCAGAGAGGGCAGACCGCAAGAAAAAGGGGAAGCAAGTCAACACGGTGACCGCTAGCAATGCTGATGGGTACGGTAATCTCTTTACTGTTCTTTCAGTATTTCAATCTCCATGTTGGTGGATTGATACGGGTGCTAATGTTCATGTATGTGCTGACATATCCATGTTCACTTCTTACCAGGTCGCCCGGGATTCTTCCGTCTTGATGGGGAATGGGTCACATGCTTCGTTCGTGGTGTTGGCACGGTAGATCCGAAGTTCACTTCGGGAAGATCGTGCGGCTGAGGAACGTGCAGCATGTCCCTACTATGAACAAGAATCTCGTTAGCGGCTCCCTTCTATGCGAGAGATGGGTTTAAGGTTGTTTTAGAGTCGAATAAAGTAGTTGTTTCCAAGTTTGGACAATTTATTGGTAAAGGCTATGAGTGCGGAGGCTTGTTCCGCTTTTCGCTTTCGATTTCAGTAATAAGTCCGTGAACCATATTTGTGGCAATGTCGGTGATGATACCAGTGTTTGGCATTCTCGTTTATGTCACATTAATTTTGGTTTAATGTCTCGGCTATCTAGTTTAAGTTTAATTCCGAATTTCACCATTGCCAAAGGTTCTAAGTGCCATAGTTGTGTGCAATCAAAGCAACCTCGGAAGCCTCACAAGGCGGCCGAGGAGAGAAACTTGGCACCTCTAGAACTCATACATTCCGATCTATGCGAGATGAATGGTGTGTTGACAAAAGGTGGAAAGAGATATTTCATGACATTGATTGATGATGCGACTAGATTTTGCTATGTTTATCTGTTGCGAACTAAAGATGAAGCTTTAGACTACTTTAAAATTTATAAGGCCGAAGTTGAAAATCAACTAGAGAGAAAGATCAAGTGTCTTAGGTCGGATCGTGGTGGTGAATATTTTCCTAAAATCTTTGATGAATTCTGTGAGGAACATGGTATTATTCATGAGAGGACGCCTCCCTATTCGCCCCAATCAAACGGGGTTGCCGAGAGGAAAAACCGCACGCTGACCGACTTGGTGAATTCCATGTTAGCCACTCGCTGGTTTATCAAAGGCATGGTGGGGGAGGCTTTGTTGACTACATGTCATGTCCCGAATAGAGTTCCTAACAAGAATAAAGATAAAACCCCTCACGAGGAGTGGTCCGGGAGAAAACCATCACTTTCGTATTTGCGCACATGGGGATGTTTGGCGAAAGTCAATATTCCAATTACTAAGAAGCGCAAACTCGGACCAAAGACGAGTGGATTGTATCTTTCTAGGTTATGCTCCGCGGAGTGTAGACTATAGATTTTTAGTAGTTCAATCTGAAGTACCGGATATGCATGTTGATACTATTATGGAATCTCGTGATGCAACATTCTTTGAGAATATGTTTCCTATGAAAGATATGCATAGCATTGCTAGAATTTCTACTGAGATAGTTCCTGAATCTAGTACATCTAATGAGTATTTTGAACAATCACATGAGATTGTTATTGAGAAGGATGACAATGAAGCTCCTAAAGGGAGCAAGAGACGGAGGATTGAAAAATCCTTTGGTGATGATTTTATTGTGTACCTTGTGGATGATACTCCCACGTCCATTGCAGAGGCATATGCATCTCCAGATGCAGATGACTGGAAAGAAGCTGTCCATAATGAGATGGACTCGATTCTTTCTAATGGAACTTGGGAGCTATCAGAACGACCCCATGGATGCAAGCCCGTGGGCTGCAAATGGGTGTTCAAGAAGAAGCTAAGACCTGATGGTACTATTGAGAAGTACAAGGCGCGGCTTGTAGCGAAAGGCTACACACAGAGAGAAGGAGAAGATTACTTCGACACCTATTCACCTGTCGCTAGACTTACCACCATTCGAGTACTACTATCCATGGCTGCCTCCTATGGTCTTATAGTTCATCAAATGGACGTAAAGACAACTTTTCTTAATGGAGAGTTGGAAGAGGAAATCTATATGGATCAGCCTGATGGGTTTGTGGTAAAAGGTGAAGAAAGAAAGGTGTGCAAGTTGCTGAAATCTTTATATGGCCTGAAACAAGCACCTAAGCAATGGCATGAGAAGTTTGACAGAACTTTAACTTCTGTAGGCTTTGTTGTCAATGAGGCTGACAAGTGCGTTTACTATCGCCATGGTGGGGGCGAAGGTGTTATATTTGTAGGATAACGTTGCATAGAAAACAAAAATTTTCCTACCGCAAGAACACAATCCAAGCCAAGATGCAATCTAGAAGACGGGAGCAACGAGGGGATGATCGAGACTCACCCTTGAAGATTTCCAAAGCCTATAAGAGTAGGCTCTTATTGCTGCGGTAGACGATCACTTGCCGCTTGCAAAAGCGCGTAGAAGATCTTGATCACGGTGCCACAATCGGGCAGCACCTCCGTACTCGGTCACACGTTCGGTGTTGATGAAGACGACGTCCTTTTTCCCCGTTTCAGCGGGCAGCGGAAGTAGTAGATCCTCCTCGGAATCCCGACAGCACGACGGCGTGGTGGCGGTGGTGGTGGAGAACTCCGGCAGGGCTTCGCCTAAGCGTATGCGGGAGAAGTGGTGGAGGAGGAGAGGCTAGAGTTTGGGAGAGGGGGTGGCTAGGGCGCCGGCCATGGGCAGCCCTAGGTGGTGCGGCCAAGAGTGGGCTGCCCCCTCCCTCTCCTCCTCATTATATAGGTGGAAATCCCCAAGTGTTGGTATCCAAGTCTTCGAATAAGACCCGAAACCAAAACCTTCCATAGGGACAAAACCTACCCAAGGGGGAAATCCCACTCAAGGTGGGACTCCCACCCCTTCCTTGGGTGGTTGGCCGGCCACCCTTTGGGGAGTCCACCTTGGACTCCTTCCCTTTAGGGTTGGCTGGTCATGCAAGGTGGAGTCCCTCCGGGACTCCACTTTCCATGGTGATTTCATCCGGACTTTTCTAGAACCTTCTAGAACCTGCCATAAATGCACCGGATCATTTCCAAACTTGGAATATGACTTCCTATATATGAATCTTATTCTCCGGACCATTCCGGACCTCCTCGTGATGTCCTGGATCCCATCCGAGACTCCGAACAAAACTTCGAACTCCATTCCTTATTCCATATCTACTTAAACGACATCAAACCTTAAGTGTGTCACCCTACGGTTCGTGAACTATGTAGACATGGTTGAGACCTCTCTCCGACCAATAACCAATAGCGGGATCTGGAGATCCATAATGGCTCCCACATATTCAACGATGACTTAGTGATCGAATGAACCATTCACATACGATACCAATTCCCTTTGTCACGCGATATTTTACTTGTCCGAGGTTTGATCATCGGTATCACTCTATACCTTGTTCAACCTCGTCTCCGACAAGTACTCTTTACTCGTACCGTGGTATGTGGTCTCTTATGAACTTATTCATATGCTTGCAAGACATTAGACGACATTCCACCGAGAGGGCCCGGAGTATGTCTATCCGTCATCGGGATGGACAAATCCCACTGTTGATCCATATGCCTCAACTCATACTTTCCGGATACTTAATCCCACCTTTATAACCACCCATTTACGCAGTGGCGTTTGATGTAATCAAAGTACCTTTCCTGTATAAGTGATTTACATGATCTCATGGTCATAAGGACTAGGTAACTATGTATCGAAAGCTTATAGCAAATAACTTAATGACGTGATCTTATGCTACGCTTAATTGGGTGTGTCCATTACATCATTCATATAATGATATAACCTTGTTATTAATAACATCCAATGTTCATGATTATGAAACTAATCATCTATTAATCAACAAGCTAGTTAAGAGGCTTACTAGGGACTCTTTGTTGTTTACATATCACACATGTATCAATGTTTCGGTTAATACAATTATAGCATGGTATATAAACATTATCATAAACACAAAGATATATAATAACCATTTATTATTGCCTCTTGGGCATATCTCCAACAGTCTCCCACTTGCACTAGAGTCAATAATCTAGTTTACATATGTAAAGATATAACACCTTGGCCTTCTGGTGCTTTATCATGTTCTGTTCACGGGAGAGGTTTTAGTCAACGGTTCTGACACACTCAGAAACGTATGTATTTTGCAATTCATTTGCGTCTTCACGCATCACACATTTTCCAAATGAATCGGCATTAAATATGTTTGGTCTTCTTGTGGAACCTTAATTCCGCGGTCTGAAATATGTCACTAATATTGTCACACACAATATAGCTTCAAAGTTCTGACACTATCGGAACTACACCAAGTTCTCAAAGAACTTCTTGACTCAACATCCCCAATCATTGTCAAAACAATGACATACTCTGCCTTCTTTTGTTGAATCCGTCACAATATTTAGAACTCTTCTAAATCTAGCATTGTGCTACCTTTTTAATAACACTTAGCCTAATTGAGATTGAATTTTATTTTTATATATGACCAAACTAATATCGGTGCAACACTTTACAACGATTTTGTTTGTCATTACCCATATAAAACTATATATATATCCTTGGTCCTTCTAAAGCACACATGGATATTCTTACTGTTTTTCAATGATCATCACATGAATCATTCTGGTATATGCTCCTAACTTTTAGAGCTCAGGACATCTGATTGTGTACTGATGGCGTGTAACTCACACGTTCGTTGGGAACCCCAAGAGGAAGGTATGATGCGCACAGTAGCAAGTTTTCCCTCAGAAAGAAACCAAGGTTTAATCGAACCAGTAGGAGCCAAGAAGCACGTTGAAGGTTGATGGTCGCGAAATGTGATGCGGCGCAACACCGGGGATTCCGGCGCCAACGCGGAACCCGCACAACACAACCCAAGTACTTTGTCCCAACGAAACGAGTGAGGTTGTCAATCTCACCGGCTTGCTGTAACAAAGGATTAAGCGTATCGAGTGGAAGATGTTTGCAAAGAAAATAGTAAAACACAATTGCAGTAGATTGTATGCTATGTAAAGAATAGGACCGGGGTCCACAGTTCACTAGAGGTGTCTCTCCCATAAGATAAAAGCATGTTGGGTGAACAAATTACAGTCGGGCAATTGACAAATAGAAAAGGGCATAACAATGCATATACATGATATGATAAATATAGTGAGATTTAATTGGGCATTACGACAAAGTACATAGACCGCCATCCAACTGCATCTATGCCTAAAAAGTCCACCTTCAGGTTATCGTCCGAACCCCATTCGGTATTAAGTTGCTAAGCAACGAGACAATTGCATTAAGTATGGTGCGTAATGTAATCAACAACTACATCCTTAGACATAGCATCAATGTTTTATCCCTAGTGGCAACAGCACATCACAACCTTAGAACCTACTCGTCACGATCCCAGGTGTCAATGAAGGCATGAACCCACTATCGAGCATAAATACTCCCTCTTGGAGTTAAGAGCAAAAACTTGGCCAGAGCCTCTACTAATAACGGAGAGCATGCAAGATCATAAACAACACATAAACAACAGATTGATAATCACCATAATCATATTATTCACTATCCATCGGATCCCGACAAACACAACATATAGTATTACAGATAGATGATCTTGATCATGTTAGGCAGCTCACAAGATCCAACAATGAAGAACAACAAGGAGAAGACGACCATCTAGCTACTGCTATGGACCCATGGTCCAGGGGTGAACTACTCACTCATCACTCCGGAGGCGATCATGGCGATGAAGAGTCCTCCGGGAGATGAATCCCCTCTCCGGCAGGGTGCCGGAGGCGATCTCCTGAATCCCCCGAGATGGGATTCGCGGCGGCGGCGTCTCTGGAAGGTTTTCCGTATCGTGGCTCTCGGTACTGGGGGTTTCGCGACGGAGGCTTTAAGTAGGCGGAAGGGTAGGTCAGGGGGCCACACGAGGGGCCCAGGGGGCAGGCCGGCGCGGCCAAGGCCTGGGCCGCGCCGCCCTATCCCCTGGCTGCCTCGTGGCCCCACTTCGTTGACTCTTCGGTCTTCTGGAAGCTTCGTGCAAAAATAGGACCCTGGGCGAAAGTTTCGTCCAATTCCGAGAATATTTCCTTACTAGGATTTCTGAAACCAAAAACAGCAGAAAACAGCAATCGGCTCTTCGGCATCTTGTTAATAGGTTAGTTCCGGAAAATGCATAAATATGACATATAATGTGCATAAAACATGTAGGTATCATCAATAAAGTAGCATGGAACATAAGAAATTATCGATACGTTGGAGACGTATCAGCATCCCCAAGCTTAGTTCTCGCTCGTCCCGAGCAGGTAAAACGATAACAAAGATAATTTCTGAAGTGACATGCCATCATAATCTTGATCATACTATTTGTAAACATATGTAATGAATGCATCGATCAAAACAAAGGTAATGACTTGAGTAAACAAGTGAATCATATAGCAAAGACTTTTCATGAATAGTACTTCAAGACAAGCATCAATAAGTCTTGCATAAGAGTTAACTCATAAAGCAATAAATCAAAGTAAAGGTGTTGAAGCAACACATAGGAAGATTAAGTTTCAGCAGTTGCTTTCAACTTATAACATGTATATCTCATGGATATTGTCAACATAAAGTAATATAACAAGTGCAATATGCAAGTATGTAGGAATCAATGCACAGTTCACACAAGTGTTTGCTTCTTAAGGTGGAAGGAGATAGGTAAACTGACTCAACAATAAAAGTAAAAGAATGGTCCTTCAAAGAGGAAATCATCGATTGTTGTATTTGTGCTAGAGCTTTTATTTTAAAAACATGAAACAATTTTGTCAACGGTAGTAATAAAGCATATGAGTTATGTAAATTATATCTTACAAGTTGCAAGCCTCATGCATAGTATACTAATAGTGTCCGCACCTCGTCCTACTTAGCTTGGACTACCGGATCTTTGCATGCCATGTTTCAACCAAGTGTCACAAAGGGGTACCTCCATGCCGCTCGTACAAAGGTCTAAGGAGAAAGCTCGCATTTCGGATTTCTCGCTTTTGATTATTCTCAACTTAGACATCCATACCGGGACAACATGGACAACAGATAATGGACTCCTCTTAAATGCACAAGCATGTAGCAATGATTATTGTTCTCATATGAGATTGAGGATATATGTCCAAAACTGAAACTTCAACCATGATTCATGGCTTTAGTTAGCGGCCCAATGTTCTTCTCTAACAATTTTGCATGCTCCAACCACTAAAATGATAGACCTTCAGACAAGACGGACATGCATAGCAACTCACATGATATTCAACAATAGTTGATGGCGTTCCCCAGAAGCATGGTTATCGCACAACGAGCAACTTAATAAAATATGAAGTGCATAAGTACATATTCAATACTACGATAGTTTTTAAGGCTATTTTGTCCCATGAGCTATATATTGCAAAGGTGAATGATGGAATTTTTAAAGGTAGCACTCAAGCAATTTACTTTGGAATGGCGGAGAAATACCATGTAGTAGGTAGGTATGGTGGACACAAATGGCATAGTAGTTGGCTCAAGGATTTTGGATGCATGAGAAGTATTCCCTCTCGATACAAGGTTTAGGCTAGCAAGGTTATTTGAAGCAAACTCAAGGATGAACAGGTGCAGCAAAACTCACATAAAAGACATATTGTAAACATTATAAGACTCTACACCGTCTTCCTTGTTGTTCAAAACTCAATACTAGATATTATCTAGACCTTAGAGAGACCAAATATGCAAATCAAATTTTAGCATGCTCTATGTATTTCTTCATTAATGGGTGCAAAGCATATGATGCAAGAGCTTAAACATGAGCACAACAATTGCCAAGTATCACATTATCCAAGACATTTTAGAATTACTACATGTAGCATTTTCCAATTCCAACCATATAACAATTTAACGAAGAAGAAACTTCGCCTTGAACATTATGAGTAAAACCTAAGGACACATGTGTCCATATGCAACGGCGGAGCGTGTCTCTCTCCCACAAAGTGAATGCTAGGATCCATTTTATTCAAACAAAAACAAAAACAAAAATAAACCGACGCTCCAAGTAAAGAACACAAGATGTGATTGAATAAAAATATAGTTTCGGGGAGGAACCCGATGATGTTGTCGATGAAGAAGGGGATGCCTTGGGCATCCCCAAGCTTAGACGCTTGAGTCTTCTTAAAATATGCAGGGGTGAACCACGGGGCATCCCCAAGCTTAGAGCTTTCACTCCTCTTGATCATAGTATATCATTCTCCTCTCTTGACCCTTGAAAACTTCCTTCACACCAAACTTCAAGCAAACTCATTAGAGGGTTAGTGCACAATTAATAATTCACACATTCAGAGGTGACACAAACATTATTTTCACTTCTGGACATTGCATAATGCTACTGGACATTAATGGATCAAAGAAATAAATCCAACATAGCAAAAGAGGCAATGCGAAATAAAAGGCAGAATCTGTCAAAAACAGAACAGTCCGTAAAGACGAATTTAAAGCTGGCACCAGACTTGCTCAAATGGAAAAACTCAAAACTAATGAAAGTTGCGTACATATCTGAGGATCACGCTCGTAAATTGGCAGATTTTTTCGAATTTTCCACAGAGGACTGTGCCCAGATTCGTGACAGACAGCAATGCTGTTTCTGCGCAGCGATCCCAAATATAACATCAACTTTGACATAGAAACTTTACTTGGTACAAAAACATGATAAGGAGAGGTTGCTACAGTAGTAAACAACTTCCAAGACTCAACAAAACAAAAAATTGCTGTAGTAAAAACATGGGTTGTCTCCCATAAGCGCTTTTCTTTAACACCTTTCAGCTAGGCGCAGAAAGTGTAAATCAAGTAACATCAAGAGATGGAGCATCAACATTATTATCTTCAGCGTTGGGAGCTTTCTCAACAATGCATTGTATCTGGTCTATATAAGTAACTCCTTTCTCATTACTCCTAGGCTTACTATTCTCATCAAACAAATTTTCAGGAACAAGCCAAGCATAATTATTTTCCAAAGCTTCATGCATCCCTAGTAGCTTACTAGGCATTGGCGCTTTAATTTCTCTACCATCATTAACATTACTAGTATACTTAATTCTATCCATATCCGTCTTTTCAAGTATTTGTTTAAAATCAGGAAAGAAACCAAGCCTCTTATGCTTGATAAAAACTTTTCTAGCTTCTTTAGCTATATCTTCAAATTCTCTAGCAAGGATTTTTAAAACAAAATTTCTCTTTTCTCCCATCTCTATATCCGTAAGTGTAAGAAACATATGTTGTATTATGGGATTGAGACTAACAAATCTAGTTTCCAACATGTGTATTAAACAGGCAGCAGCACTTTCATAAGTAGGGGCAGTTTTTAATAATGGTATATCTTTAAAATCTTCATCCATACTAACATAGGTGAAAAATTCTTCTATATTATCTCTTCCAATGATACACCCTCGTCCTACCGGTATCTCTTCCACAGTAAACTTAGGATTAAGCATGATGAAATAAGCAAAAAGTAAACTAGGCAAATAAAGTAAATGCAAGTAACTAATTTTTTTGTGTTTTTGATATAGAGAGCAAGACAGTAAATAAAGTAAAACTAGCAACTAATTTTTTGTGTGTTTTGATTTAGTGCAGCAAACAAAGTAGTAAATAAAATAAAGCAAGACAAAAACAAAGTAAAGAGATTGAGAAGTGGAGACTCCCTTGCAGCGTGTCTTGATCTCCCCGGCAACGGCGCCAGAAAAAGAGCTTGATGGCGTGTAACTCACACGTTCGTTGGGAACCCCAAGAGGAAGGTATGATGCGCACAGTAGCAAGTTTTCCCTCAGAAAGAAACCAATGTTTAATCGAACAAGTAGGAGCCAAGAAGCACGTTGAAGGTTGATGGTCGCGAAATGTGATGCGGCGCAACACCGGGATTCCGGCGCCAACGCGGAACCCGCACAACACAACCCAAGTACTTTGTCCCAACGAAACAGTGAGGTTGTCAATCTCACCGGCTTGCTGTAACAAAGGATTAAGCGTATCGAGTGGAAGATGTTTGCAAAGAAAATAGTAAAACACAATTGCAGTAGATTGTATGCTATGTAAAGAATAGGACCGGGGTCCACAGTTCACTAGAGGTGTCTCTCCCATAAGATAAAAGCATGTTGGGTGAACAAATTACAGTCGGGCAATTGACAAATAGAAAAGGGCATAACAATGCATATACATGATATGATAAATATAGTGAGATTTAATTGGGCATTACGACAAAGTACATAGACCGCCATCCAACTGCATCTATGCCTAAAAAGTCCACCTTCAGGTTATCGTCCGAACCCCATTCAGTATTAAGTTGCTAAGCAACAGACAATTGCATTAAGTATGGTGCGTAATGTAATCAACAACTACATCCTTAGACATATCATCAATGTTTTATCCCTAGTGGCAACAGCACATCACAACCTTAGAACCTACTGTCACGATGAAGGCATGAACCCACTATCGAGCATAAATACTCCCTCTTGGAGTTAAGAGCAAAAACTTGGCCAGAGCCTCTACTAATAACGGAGAGCATGCAAGATCATAAACAACACATAAACAACAGATTGATAATCACCATAATCATAGTATTCACTATCCATCGGATCCCGACAAACACAACATATAGTATTACAGATAGATGATCTTGATCATGTTAGGCAGCTCACAAGATCCAACAATGAAGCACAACAAGGAGAAGACGACCATCTAGCTACTGCTATGGACCCATGGTCCAGGGGTGAACTACTCACTCATCACTCCGGAGGCGATCATGGCGATGAAGAGTCCTCCGGGAGATGAATCCCCTCTCCGGCAGGGTGCCGGAGGCGATCTCCTGAATCCCCCGAGATGGGATTCGCGGCGTCGTCGTCTCTGGAAGGTTTTCCGTATCGTGGCTCTCGGTACTGGGGGGTTCGCGGCGGGGGCTTTAAGTAGGCGGAAGGGTAGGTCGGGGGCCACACGAGGGGCCCGGGGGCAGGCCGGCGCGGCCAAGGCCTGGGCCGCGCCGCCCTATCCCCTGGCTGCCTCGTGGCCCCACTTCGTTGACTCTTCGGTCTTCTGGAAGCTTCGTGCAAAAATAGGACCCTGGGCGAAAGTTTCGTCCAATTCCGAGAATATTTCCTTACTAGGATTTCGAAACCAAAAACAACGAAAACAACGAATCGGCTCTTCGGCATCTTGTTAATAGGTTAGTTCCAGAAAATGCATAAATATGACATATAATGTGCATAAAACATGTAGGTATCATCAATAAAGTAGCATGGAACATAAGAAATTATCGATACGTTGGAGACGTATCATGTACATATTAATTGTGATTTAAAATCACTCATGTGTTTTTACTCATTGAGTGTCAGATACACTCAAGTCTTGTTAAAACTTCACATGACAAGAACATTTTCTTAATATTGAACTACTTCAATATCCTTTCTATGTACTTTGACTTAAACTTATTATGTGTTTCAATCTATCTTCATAGATCTTGACACTAAATATGTTTCGATCCATATTATTTCATTGAAGTTAATTCTCAATGAAACCTTTTTAATCAATTATATAATTACACTATTTATAATCAACGATATGTCAGCTACATAAAGTATTACAAATATGTCTCAGCGCTCCCACTTAATTTCTTGCAAATGCAAGAACCTTCATCGTTTCTGATGAAATCAAAACTCTTTGACTATTTCATCCGGTGAAGATTCCAACTCCGCAATACTCACTTCATCCAATTGAAGTTCCTATTCCTATCTAGTATTCTACGGACTAGCAAAACTCTAGGTTGTATCTTGTATACACCTTTAATACACACTTCTATTAAGTAATATATTTTGCCATCCTACTAATATATCTCATAAAGAAATATGTAGAGATTACTAGAATAATCCACATAGACCATAAGCATTGCTACGGAAGATCTAATCTTATCGTAGTCAACTCTTCGAACTTTGTCGTAAACAACTTTTCGACAAGTCATGCTTATTTAAGGATATTTCATCCAAGTCCATCAAATTCATAGATTCATTTACTTTCGAAAAGTATTCACCTATCTTGGATTTTATGGCGCATAGCCATTTTAACGGAGTCAGGGCCCATCATAACTTCTTTGTTTGTAGTTGGTTTATCATTGTTCAAACTCAATTCTTTGTTCACAAATCATTTATTTGATCACAAAGTAAACCATACCTACAAGGTTCAATATGTACTTCGATCTTCATGGCTTAAAACACTTTGTAGTCATGGGAGCCATGATCGTCGTGGCCGCTTTCGAAACAAATTCCGATGCTGCGCTACTCTGATCATTATGCTCAGGTTCATAAACTTTATCAAATTATATTGTCCTCCCACTTAAATACTTCACTAGAAACAATTTCTCGGAAATAAGAAACATTGACAAACACTTTTGTCTTTGTCTCGTGGGAAGAATTCCCAATTAAATCTCTGGGATAACCAACAAAGACATTCATCCGACTTTGGTTGTAAACTCTTAGACCAAAATTTAAAGAAAGACTATTAGGGTTTATACCCATACCATAACTCGTATGGTGTCATTTCAACGGATCATGATGATGCTCTATTCAGTGTAAAAGCGGTAGTCACTAAAGCATAATCCACAAAAATATAATGGCGTCATAATATTTTATCTCATCATTAATCCAACAAGATTTGGATACATATCTCGGATACTATATCATCATTATGATACTCCAAGAAATGTGAGTTGTAGAACAATTTCATAACTCTCTTAGATGTTCGCTAAAACTTGTAATTCAAATATTTCTACCATGATCCAATCATAGATATTTGACTTTTCTATTACGATGATTTCCACTTCATGCTGAAATTTATTTGAATCCATTCAAATGTTTCAAACTTCTTCCTTATTGAATATATCCACATATATATACTCAATTCATTGTTGAAAGTTTTCATGAAGTAGAAGAATCTCCCGCACACAACTATGCCCAATGAACCACATACATCATCATGTATTTTTCCACTAAGTTAGTTGCCCGTTCAACTTTTGGCCTATGAACGGTATTTTAATCATTCTCTTTAGAAAAGATTTGCAAGCGTCAAATGATTCAAAAATCAAGTGACTCCAAAAATCCATTTGCATGGAGTTCCTTCATGCGTTCCTTTCTAACATGACCTAAATGGCGGTTCCACAAATAAGTGGAATTCAAATCATTTGCCTTATGGCATTTTAGCGTCAGTGTTATGTATGTGTGTTTCACCATTAAGATTTATAATAACTTATCCATCATACATGGAGTAATGTCATAATTTGAACAACTCATTGTTTTCATTTGACCAGAGCAAAATAACAATTATTAAGTTCTTTATTATAAATTCTAAGGGCTAGATAGAATGCCAACGATGAACATAATAACTCTTTATTTTTGTTCCAGACGTGTATTCCTATCATATTCCTTGTCAGTCACTTAGGCCATTGTATTCTTGTATTGCGTTGTTTTGTATGACACTTCATACCAACCAATATGGTACTAATACCCAAGAATTTCATTATGTGACTTAACTAGGAATACAACCATAACATGTATATCATTTATATACACCTGAGCTAGACTTTCTAGTCTTTTCTTTTCTTTCTGCCAAAATATCCTTTGTAGTTTCTCTTTTAGCTTTCCTCATTATTCATAAAAACACTTCAACATCAATAACTTCTAGGTTTGTTGATCAAATACCAATAACCTTGAGGTTCTTACTTTGAAGTTGATCATCATATGACAAGTGTTCCGGATTTCACTATTAGTAACCTTTTAATATGATGAACAATTTCACTCATAATTTTATCCATCATATCGTGACGATTTTTCGAGACCATGTCTGTACATGCTAGGCTCGTAAAGTTTAACCTCAGTATTCGCATGTGCAAATCTGGCTTGCACCCGTTGTATGCACTCGTGGAATCAATAACACCCGATCATCACGAGATGCTTCGAAACGACGAGTCTTAGCAACGGTGCATACTAAAGACGATCACTTCATGGATATGCGAATATCGTTAGTGCCCCAATAGTTGGACGATTGGGACGCCTTGCGTCTTCAACCTTCCTACATTCCCATAAAACTTATGAGTTTATGTAGTCTCACCAAATTATATTCTATCATCTTGCAATAAGGTCTTAGATATCACATATATCTCATACCTTTGATTATTTCCGAAAACTAAAATTTTCAGCTCCTTACTTTTCAAACAGATTTGAACTTCAAGTTTCACGGAGACAAGATGACTTTAGGTACTAATTGAAACCATAACTCTCTGAATCAACAATGTGAGGTTAACTAAAAATTTGCAATAGGACTTAATCATTTCTTGATTCTTTAACAATACGGTACCAGTCCGTAAAGTTTATTGTCAGATTTTAACAGTATTTCTATCTCAATAACAAGACTAGCGCTTGGTAGAAAAACGGATGCCAACACTACAAATTAATTCAAAATACTACTCGAGACTATGTTTATGATAATTAGTTCATGTTTTAATCTAATTACTAATGAACTCCCACTTAATACAACATCCCTCATAGTTGTTAAGTGGTACACGATCCAAATCCACTACACCAAAACCGATCATCACGTGAGATGATGTAGCTTCAATGGTGAACATCAACATGTTGATCATATCATCCATATGACTCGTGTTCAACCTTTCGGTTTCCGTTGTCCCGAGGCCATGTCCGTACATGCTAGGCTCGTCAAGCAAACCCAAGTATTCCGCGTGTGCAACATGGCTTACACCCGTTGTATGTGAACGTTGAGTCTATCACATCCGATCATCACGAGATGCTTCGAAACGACGAACTATATCAACGGTGCATACGAGGGGAGAACACTTTATTATCTTGATATTAATGTGAGGGATCATCTTATAATGCTACCGTCGCGTTCTAAGCAAAATAAGATGCATAAAGGATTAACATCACATGCAAATCATATTTGATATGATATGGCCCTTTAGTCTTTGCGCCTTCGATCTTCATCTCCAAAGCACGGACATGATCTCCATCATCAACGGGCATGATCTCCATCATCGTCGGCGTAGCGTCAAGGTCCATGGCGCCGTCTTCATGGTTGTTCACCTCATGTAGCAACTATTACAACTACTTTGAAATACTACTCAACATGAAATTTAAAGACAACCATAAGGCTCCTGCCGGTTGCCACAATACAATAATGATCATCTCATACATATTCATCATCACATTATGGCCATATCACATCACCAAACCCTGCAAAAACAAGTTAGACGTCTCTAATTTGGTTTGCATATTTTACGTGGTTTAGGGTTTTCGAGTAAGATCTAATCTACCTACGAACATGAACCACAACGGTGATACTAGTGTTGTCAATAGAAGAGTAAATTGAATCTTCACTATAGTAGGAGAGACAGACACCCGCAAAGCCACTTATGCAATACAAGTTGCATGTCGAGCGTGGAGCAAATCTCATGAACGCGGTCATGTAAAGTTAGCCCGAGCCGCTTCAT
The DNA here is from genome assembly GCF_022539505.1 of Lolium rigidum. Taxonomy (NCBI): domain Eukaryota; kingdom Viridiplantae; phylum Streptophyta; class Magnoliopsida; order Poales; family Poaceae; genus Lolium; species Lolium rigidum. The sequence continues at coordinate 118,054 of NW_025899963.1, read as the reverse complement.
CCCACTATGCCACAAAGATGCAAAGTACTCAAACTAAAGAAAACATAAGCATCAACGCCCACAAAACAATTGTGTTCTACTCGTGCAACCATCTATGCATAGACACGGCTCTGATACCACTGTAGGATAACGTTGCATAGAAAACAAAAATTTTCCTACCGCAAGAACACAATCCAAGCCAAGATGCAATCTAGAAGACGGGAGCAACGAGGGGATGATCGAGACTCACCCTTGAAGATTTCCAAAGCCTATAAGAGTAGGCTCTTATTGCTGCGGTAGACGATCACTTGCCGCTTGCAAAAGCGCGTAGAAGATCTTGATCACGGTGCCACAATCGGGCAGCACCTCCGTACTCGGTCACACGTTCGGTGTTGATGAAGACGACGTCCTTCTCCCCGTTCCAGCGGGCAGCGGAAGTAGTAGATCCTCCTCGGAATCCCGACAGCGACGACGGCGTGGTGGCGGTGGTGGTGGAGAACTCCGGCAGGGCTTCGCCTAAGCGTATGCGGGAGAAGTGGTGGAGGAGGAGAGGCTAGAGTTTGGGAGAGGGGGTGGCTAGGGCGCCGGCCATGGGCAGCCCTAGGTGGTGCGGCCAAGAGTGGGCTGCCCCCTCCCTCTCCTCCTCATTATATAGGTGGAAATCCCCAAGTGTTGGTATCCAAGTCTTCGAATAAGACCCGAAACCAAAACCTTCCATAGGGACAAAACCTACCCAAGGGGGAAATCCCACTCAAGGTGGGACTCCCACCCCTTCCTTGGGTGGTTGGCCGGCCACCCTTTGGGGAGTCCACCTTGGACTCCTTCCCTTTAGGGTTGGCTGGTCATGCAAGGTGGAGTCCCTTCGGGACTCCACTTTCCATGGTGATTTCATCCGGACTTTTCTAGAACCTTCTAGAACCTGCCATAAATGCACCGGATCATTTCCAAACTTGGAATATGACTTCCTATATATGAATCTTATTCTCCGGACCATTCCGGACCTCCTCGTGATGTCCTGGATCCCATCCGAGACTCCGAACAAAACTTCGAACTCCATTCCTTATTCCCTATCTACTTAAACGACATCAAACCTTAAGTGTGTCACCCTACGGTTCGTGAACTATGTAGACATGGTTGAGACCTCTCTCCGACCAATAACCAATAGCGGGATCTGGAGATCCATAATGGCTCCCACATATTCAACGATGACTTAGTGATCGAATGAACCATTCACATACGATACCAATTCCCTTTGTCACGCGATATTTTACTTGTCCGAGGTTTGATCATCGGTATCACTCTATACCTTGTTCAACCTCGTCTCCTGACAAGTACTCTTTACTCGTACCGTGGTATGTGGTCTCTTATGAACTTATTCATATGCTTGCAAGACATTAGACGACATTCCACCGAGAGGGCCCAGAGTATATCTATCCGTCATCGGGATGGACAAATCCCACTGTTGATCCATATGCCTCAACTCATACTTTCCGGATACTTAATCCCACCTTTATAACCACCCATTTACGCAGTGGGCGTTTGATGTAATCAAAGTACCTTTCCTGTATAAGTGATTTACATGATCTCATGGTCATAAGGACTAGGTAACTATGTATCGAAAGCTTATAGCAAATAACTTAATGACGTGATCTTATGCTACGCTTAATTGGGTGTGTCCATTACATCATTCATATAATGATATAACCTTGTTATTAATAACATCCAATGTTCATGATTATGAAACTAATCATCTATTAATCAACAAGCTAGTTAAGAGGCTTACTAGGGACTCTTTGTTGTTTACATATCACACATGTATCAATGTTTCGGTTAATACAATTATAGCATGGTATATAAACATTATCGTAAACACAAAGATATATAATAACCATTTATTATTGCCTCTTGGGCATATCTCCAACAATATTATGTTTGTATGTGGATGATATTCTGATCTTTGGTACAAACATGAAAGTAATACACGAGGTCAAGTCTTTCTTGTCAAAGAGCTTTGATATGAAAGATCTGGGAGAAGCTGATGTGATTCTGAACATCAAGCCGATTAAGAACGAGAGTGGGATTACTCTAACGCAATCCCATTATGTTGAGAAGATCTTGAGCCGGTTCGGCTATATTGATAGCAAGCCTTCTTCAACACCTTATGATCCCGGTGTGACATTACGCAAGAACCGGAGAATCGCCATAGATCAATTGAGATATTCTCGGATCGTTGGCTCACTCATGTACTTAGCGAGCGCGACTAGACCCGACATCTCTTTTGCTGTTAGCAAGTTGAGTAGGTTCATGTCAAACCCGGTACCGATCATTGGCATGCACTTGATAGGGTCATGCGCTACCTATGTGGTACAATGAGTTATGGGATTCACTATTCGGGGCACCCAACCGTGCTTGAAGGATATAGTGATTCGAATTGGATCTCGGATGTAGCTGATCCGTACGCCACAAGTGGGTATGTATTTACCTTTGGAGGTGGCGCAGTTGTCATGGAGATCTTGCAAGCAAACCATATTGATGAGGTCAACTATGGAAGCAGAACTTATCGCTTTAGACACAACCACCGTTGAATCGGAATGGTTGCGTGAGCTCTTGATGGACTTGCCTCGTGGTTGAAAAACCTGTTCCGGCAATCCTTTTGAATTGTGACAATCAAACTGTAATTGTCAAAGTGAACAATTCTAAGGATAACGCGAAGTCATCAAGACACGTCAAGAGACGTTTGAAGTCTGTCAGGAAATTGCGAAACTCCGGAGTAATAACTGTTACGTATATTCAAACAGACAAAAACCTGGCAGATCCCTTTACAAAGGGACTATCACGTAATGTGATAGAAAGTGCATCGAGGGAGATGGGTTTGAGACCCGTTGATGTTACACCATAGTGGTAACCCAACCTTTGTGATCGGAGATCCCGTGAATTAGGACCTGGGAAGAACAAACTAGTGGTTTAATTGGGGAGAGTATTATGTAACCCTCTCTATGTGAAGATGCACAACTCTCAATTGCTGTAAGGCAGGTTGGCGACAAGCCTTAATGTGTTTATGTTGGCTATTATAGCAAAGTTGCTGCCCTACAGAGCATTCTTGAAATAACACACCTATATGAGTCCGATTGTTAAACGTCGCAATCTATGAGATTTGGGTGATCTCTAGTAAACTCATGAAGAGACCACGAAGTATGACGCATATGCTTCACCCGCGGGGTAGGCTACCGGCAGCCATGTACTCGGTTATGACTTTGAGTGAAACCCTGTTCACGCAAAATTTGCAATTCAAGGCTTAGTCCATTGTTCAAGTGTGAATGGATGTAGCTTAAGGTTCTAGGCGGAAGTTCAACTTAACAGTCTCCGCTGAAACACTGGTATATAAACAAGCATCGAGTATTGGTAAATCTCTAAATGGGGATTTGAGATCTGGTGGGGGATTGTTGAAATATTGAGCCCACTTTTAGTGGCCCAAATTAGATTTCAGTTTTCCCTATAAACCTCAAAGCCCACATAGTGGCAGCCTTGTGAGTTTGAGCCCAAGTTGGTGGCAGCTCACTAGTGAGTGGCAAGTGGTGGGAAGTTTAGTCCCACATGGAAAGTTGGGAGGAAGTTAGACCACCTTATAAGGTGGGTTGTTTCACCACTAGTAAGTGAGTGAGAATAGGAGTGCTACACGCGCGCTCTTCCTCCTCCTCGCTCGCTTGTCTCGACTCGACTCGACACGTGACGACGCGCGCCACGCTCGTGGTGAGTGGATTGAGCCTCGAGCCGAGACTTTCCTTACTTTTTGCAGCTCAGGAAAACGAACAGAGTCCTAGACGGACGCGTCGCAGTTAGTCGGTTCGGGTCGCTCCCGGATCGTGGGCTATCTGTAACCGACTCGAAACGTTCGTGCGACGTGGGCGTGGCCCACGTTGCCTAGGGTTTCCCGAGCCTATATAATCTCTTGCCCGGCTACCGCGAGAAACACACCGAATACACGAGTTAGGGTTTCCACCTCTCTCGCTTGCGCCGCCATCGTAGCCTACTCCATCCCGCGCGCCGACGTGCATCGGCGAACGGGAGAGCAGGTCTCCGGAACCACTCGTCCTTGCGATCCTGTACGGGAGAGGGCGAATTAGGTTTTTGGGAAGCGCTCTGCGCGACTGCTCAAGTTCTTCATCACGGGTCGCCTTCCGTCCAAGTCGGGCGGTGCTGCCTACCGTCGTCTTCAACGCCGTCTACTTCGACCCGTCGTCAACAACGTTGTCATCAACAACGTTACTGCTGCGACATCATCTGCTACACCTCCACCAGATCGGTACGTGCGACATATCTCGATCTGTTTAGCGATGGATGCTTTACCGTTTGCGCTGCTGCTACTCATGTTGATTAATGCATCTAGTATGTTCGAGTTTCACATGTTAGTAGTTGCTGTCATCATGTTTTATATTCTGGAATTAATCATGGAAATTGTGCCTAATTATCCAACAAAAAAATCAAAGTCTGCTGCTGGTTTCTTTCAGCGCTGCTACTGCTAAGTGTCAAGTTGCTTATTCTCTGTTCAGCAGTTCACATAGAAGTTTGCAAGTCCTGATGATCAATTGTTGTTGTCTTGTCGAATTCATCCTCACCGTAATGTCAAAAGGTTGTATTTCAGATTAGAGGCATATTTCAGTTACTGTTTGCTGATGCTCAACCCAGCTACTTGGAACCAAAAGTAGTGCAATCTATGTTCTTTCCGTTTCATGACATTTTAATATGGCTTCAATCTTGATCTAGTCTTCAAAAGATCTGTCAAGTAGCAGTACCGGACTTGTTGGACAAACACTTGGTGATACTAGGATCCAAGTCATAAATTAGTTCACCATTTTTTTTTCATTTGTAAATATATTTTAACAGGTGTGGAACTCAGCTGTTTTTTTGCTTTTACTAAAAACTTTAAACTTATGTCAGTGTGTCCTGCCATAAAATAAAAGTCGCCTCTTGTTTCTGTGGCCATTTCTGAATTCTGGACTCAGGTCTGGTTATTCTTCTGCCTGAAAACCCTTGTGCTACTATATGGAGCAGTCCATGGGAAGCAGGGCGCCAATTGCATCATTACCCCTGGAATAAAAAGTCCCCTTTCCGCTATTGCTGTTCATTGGTTAAATAGCTGATGAAGCAAGAAGTGTCTGGTTGGTGAAAATAGAGATTGCTAGTCAACCTTTTTGATGTTGTATTACCAGTTTACATTGCTTCAGTTTTTTTTGTTAAAATGCATTAAGTTATTTTCTGCATAGGTGAAGTTCACATGTTAAATACATTCTTGTAACCTATGAAACTAGTTATAAGTAAAACATCACCTGAAATTATAAATTTTAATATGGACGCTTGGTTATGACTTATGTGTTTGGTAATTTTTCTGCAGATCGTGGCAGATTGTTGTCGATAGCAAGGACTCACTGATCTCTGATGTGCCGCTCACTAATAGTGATGCATTGCAAAATGGACAAATCCATCATCTTTTAGCCTGCTGCTGTTTGTCCTTCCATGCTACTAATATCAGGTTGCTTTGTTTCTGTTAAGCAGTTGGTGCAAGTCAATTGTGATCGGTTCGTTCGTCCAGTTCATCCTGGATAGAAAGTTGCGTTTCACTACATTAAGTTGTTTTCTTATCTGTTATGCAGTTAAAGTGTGACTCGTGCAAGTCATCATGTTCAATCGTGGCTGTCATGTTGAATTCGTCCTGATCATATGGAGCCCAAACTGTACTTGTGGCTAACTGTGTTTGTTGTTGAAATTCCTGTTGATCACATAGTCAGAAAATCATTACTGATTTTTGTTGGTTCCTTTCTGTTAATCAGTTTTAGGTATGAATGGTGTAAGTAATATTGTTTGATTTGGCTTGTCTTGGCGAATCTGTCCTGATCATATTCTCCATAGTATATTTCTGTTAGGTGTACATTAACTTGAGGAGAAGTTCTCATAAAATTACCTTAACTTGAGGTGTGGTAAAAAGTTACCTTAACCTGCATTATCTAAGGTGTTAGGTCGTTTTTATGTTTCTTGCTAATAAAAACGTGCAGCTACAATTCGGCACTAAAATGATTTGGTGAGCAAGGCACCGTGACATAATCACAGCCCAAGCTTTTGCAGTCTAAAAATGCAAGACAAGGGAATATCTCAAGTTTGAACCAAATCGACGCGAATTCATTTCTCTAGTTACCACCCAATGGCTGATATGCACTTGTAACAACATTTTGTGATCATCGCCTCGGTGCTACTCCTGCCACCGCTGACCTTGCGCAACACCTGATACCCAATCTGTCCTCCATCCGATGCGCGGTCGACTTTTAGCTCCGCCTTGAAGGATGCCCACTAACCTCGAGCATGACTGGTGTGCCACGGCACCCTGAATCACCGGCGAAGTTTGTTTGCACTTTAACGATATTTTTGATAGCCTGCCAATGTTAATATGGCTATCAAAGGTTGCAAACTCACACAATCACACACAGCTCAATTGGAACAAAAAATACGCCTTCATGCTCATATCGCGTAGTAGAGAAAGGCGTAAACGCCAAGAGGATGCAATCAGATTTAAATAGCTAACGGATTAGCGGCTACTTTTTCCGAAACGCCCCCTGAACTTCTCCTTCCTCCCCCAGATCACCAGGTCCCCGCTCTCCTCCCAAAATCCCAATCCCCGTCTCGTCTCCCTCCATTTCCGCGGGGTCTAAACATAGGCGAGCTCGGAGCACGCGTCGCACGCTCCCGCACTCACTCGGAGAAATTTTTCCGTCGATCGCGATCGAGCTCCTCCCCGTCCCACATCGAGATCGCATTCCGGATTAATCGAACCCCGTATAGGGTTTGTTTCCTCGTCGCCGGCCGGTGGTGAACGGTGAACGGTGATGCGCCGGTGCTGGCAGTAGGCTCCGTTCGGAGGCGATGAACCTCGTGCGGGGTCTCCTCCGAAAGTCGCCGAACCCCGCCGCGGCGCCCGCGCCCGCCTCCCCCTCCGTCCGCGGCGGCTGCTTCCCCGGCGCCGACCTCGACGACGCCCCCGAGCCCCGCGTCGTCTTCAGGTACGTTTTATTTGTTTGGCCGCATCCGGTTCATTCACCTCCTCGCATTGGTACACGCGACTTGTTTGTGCGGGTCGAGGGCTCCAAAATTTTTTGGGGCGCTGTTCCGCTCTATCTCGCTGTTGTTAGAGCAATCGCGTGCACGTAAAGTGTTTATGTAATTAACTATGAGAAATGCATGCTATAGGAGAGAGCGATGCCGATGCTCTGGGAGCAGCCCAGTGTGTGTTCTGAGTATGGTTGAGTAGTAAACTAGTAACGCGCGAGTTGTTTTTCCCGAGACGAGCCTGAACTTGTACTAATACCTTTTTTTTTTTTTGAGAAACACTTGTACTAATACCTACTTGTATAGTTGTATTTGCTGCGGCCGTTTTGGGCTTTATCTATAAAGATGAACTTGTACAGTAAGATCACACCACACCAAGTGTAACAGTAATTTGAGACTGAATCATGTTACTGGTCAATGGCGTTTAATATGTTTTTCTGGACAATCGTAACTGTAAGGATTTATAGATAGAATCTATGATGGTCACTTGATTGTTATGCGCAAATCAGCATGATTGGCTCTCCTAATTATTTCTCATCTCGTTCTAGTGATAGCGCAGAGGAGGGAGTCTTAAATACACTTTGGGAGGACTACGAGAATGCCCATGATCAGGTATGCCCTTTAAGCTTGGTAGATCGACCCTTCCTACTTGTTTGCCCACTTGGCTTAGATTTAGCTTGTGTTCAGCAAGGAATGTTTTACAATGAAAAAAATGTATTTTTCTCGTTTAACTTTCAGTTATAGTTTCACTTCGATTAAAACTGCTCCCAGCATGATAACATTTGTATCAACACGTGTTGTTGCAACCTACAACGTACAACTTTTGATTTTCTTGAAATATACGTAATAAGAATGATCGCTTAATCCGGTTAGATTTCTGTCAAGTGTCAGACATAACTGTATTATGTGTGTTCTATGATAAATTAATCAGTGTATTGTTTAGTTACTCCCATCAGCAATTTAGTCAGAAGTCAGTACTATATCTTGTATCCCTTTGCAATAATTTTTACAGGACGAAAAGGAGAAAGCCCTGCAAATTTTTGTCTTAAAATTTCTACAAACATTCAGAGATTGGGGTCCACACCATATTGAGCAATCGGTTGATCAAGAATTGGGATCTGATGAAATAGTCGTTGGATGCTCTTACGGGCATCCTTCTGAGGTCATTCTTATTCTGATTCAGGAAATTTCTCTGATAACGTCAACTATCACTGAAAGTAAGTGGCTCTACTGTATGATGAGTTTATATTTTGGGATACAGCTCCAGTTTCTCGTTTCTCTCCAATGCTTTTTTTTTTTCACCCAGAATGATGATATTTCTGCATTCTACTTTTGCTTGTGGCACTATATAAGAGCCTACCTACTATTTATGCTCATACAATGTATTATGATGTCCTGTTCAACATGGGACTTAGAAGTTTGGAATTAGGTGTAGAGACAAAATTGTAACTCTTGGATGCTTTTGCCACTACACAGAGCCTTGTTATTTACTTTGGCAGGGCCACTCTTGTATTTTTATTGTTTTGCCACTGTCAGGTCACACGTAGTTGAGTCACATAAGTAGAAGTAAAGTACCAGAATGGTCTCGGCAGCAGTAAAACCAGTAGGCAGCACCAGTGGTACCTTTTTTAATCTTAATCTTCCAGAGCAAATATAAGAGGGGTATAATGGTTCTTTCTGATGAATAAGTCATTGTATTCTGGTCTTTGTGGAGTTGCTGCAGCACACACATGTTCCTGTGGACTGCAGCACACACATGGTCCTTTGTGAAGGACAGGTGGTTAGGATAGGATAGCATCCCTGATCTTTGACTGCTTTTTAGAGGCATCAAAGAACTGGCAGTTAGAATCTTAGACTAGCATAAGGACTGGCAGTTAGCATCTTTAGACTAGGATATTCTGGCTGGCTAGCAGCTATAAATCTGTAACCCCATGCCCTCAGTTTAGCATGGCATTGTGTGAGATGTGTGTGAAATAAACCAACGAAAATTGCCCCAACTCTCCTAGTGTCATCCTCTTCTTCATGAAAGTGAGGCTAGAGATACTAACAAGTGGTATCAGAGCCAGGTTGTCTTGCAGCCTGAGCATCTCCTACTCCTCCCCTTCACAGGGAAGGGAGCAGCCCCAACCAGTAGCAGCCTCAACTGCCCCTGGTTACTTCCCTCCGTCCGGGTTGTCGAGCAGCAGCTCGTCGGAAGCAGCGCTCAGCCCCCGGCAGCGAGCCATGTCCGACGGCCACTCTCAGCACACGGCTACCTCCAGCACGCGGCGTCGGCAGGAGGCCGATCGCGCCGCGGCAGAGGAGCGTGAACGAGTGGCCGCGGCGGCCGCTGCGGCGAAAGCAAGGGCATCGAGGCTGGCAGCGGCGGAGCTGGCAGCAGCCAGAGCGGAGGTAGAAGCAGCAGAAGCAGCGGAGGCAGCACGTGCAGCGGCGGCGGAGGTCGAGGTGCTGCGTGGCAGCACCAACGGCTCCGTTTCTGCTGATGGCAGCGTCGACGCAGCGGCACCGCAGGCGGCGCAGCGGGCAGCGCAGTGGGCAGCCGAGCATGCCCGCGCACCTCGGGATGGCGCTCCCAGAGGAGGCGCGCACGGCGGTGGCGGCTGGGATGACCAAGACCGCGGCCTCTACGGGGTCCGGACGGTGGTCAGGGATGTTGGTCCCGGTGTTGGGTGGCCTACCCTCACATAAACCAACTACGTCGAGTGGGCCGCGATCATGAAGATCATGCTCCAGGTGCGGCACATGTGGGAGGCAGTCCACGACGGCGACGTCGACCATCATGAGGATCGACGGGCGCTGGATGCCCTCATCGCCGCAGTCCCAGCCGAGATGCAGTTCTCGCTCTCCCACAAGCAGACTGCCAAGGAGGCTTGGGACGCCATCGCCGCAGCACGCATCGGCAGCGACCGTGCTCGCAAGTCCACACTGCAGGCACTTCGCAAGGAGTGGGAGAACCTGGCCTTCAAGCCAGGTGAGGACGTTGATGACTTTGCTCTCCGTCTTAACACTCTGCTGCAGAAGATGGTGCAGTTCGGCGATGACGCCTACGACGAGGAGAGAGCTGTCGAGAAGCTCTTTCGCTGCGTCCCCGAGAAGTACAAGCAGATGGCTCGCTCGATCGAGTCACTGCTGGACCTCTCCACCATGACGATCGAGGAGGCGATAGGTCGCCTCAAGGTCGTCGAAACCGACGAGCCACAGTCTTCGTCGGGGCCCATCACCACCGGCGGGAAGCTGCTCCTCACTCGGGAGCAGTGGGACGCTGGCCACGGTGACAGGAAGAAGGGGGAGCCTTCTTCCTCGACGAGCGGCCGCAAGCGCGGCAAGCCACGCAAGGCGCGGAAGGATGGCCATGCCAAGGCGCAAGGTGATGCCGGCAGAGGCGCCGCCGGCAAGCCCAAGCCGGCAAAGGACGATGCCTGCCACAACTGCGGCAAGCTTGGTCACTGGGCCAACGAGTGCCGACAGCCACGACGTGGCCAGGCCCACGTCGCACAGGCGGGGGAGGAGGAGCCAGCTCTGTTCATGGCGCATGCCAGCATCGAGCTGTCTCCAGCGGCACCGACCGCAGCAGCTCTCCACTGTACCGCTCTCCTCCACCTTGACGAGCCAAAAGCACACGCCCTTCTCGGCGATTGCTCTGGCAACGACAAGACTGGCGGGTGGTGCCTCGACACCGGCGCCACCCACCACATGACCGGCCGACGGGAGTTCTTCGCCGAGCTCGACTCCGACGTGCGAGGCTCCGTCAAGTTTGGGGATGCCTCCGCTGTGGAGATCAAGGGCGTCGGCTCCGTCATCTTCGCCGCCAAGACTGGAGAGCACCGGCTGCTCACCGGTATCTACTACACCCCCGCGCTGAGGAACTCCATCATCAGCCTGGGACAGCTGGATGAGAACGGCTCCCGAGTGCTGATCGAGAGCGGAGTTCTGCGCATCTGGGATCGCCACCGTCGCCTGCTTGCCAAGGTAACCAGAGGCACAAATCGCCTCTATGTTCTTGATGTGCAGGTGGCACAACCCCTTTGTCTCGCTGCTCGTCGGGAGGACGAGGCGTGGCAGTGGCACGAGCGCTTCGGGCACCTTCACTTCGAGGCCCTGAAGCGGCTCAGTACCACAGAGATGCTGCGAGGCATGCCCTGCCTTGACCATGTGGAGCAGCTGTGCAACGTCTGCGTCTTGACGAAGCAGAGACGACTCCCCTTTCCCCAACAGGCGAGCTTCAGAGCCAAGGGAAGCTCGAGCTCGTGCACGGGGACTTGTGTGGCCCGGTGACACCGGCCACACCAGGAGGACGACGCTACTTCCTGCTGCTCGTCGATGACCTCTCCCGCTACATGTGGGTGGTGCTCCTCGGCAGCAAGGGAGAGGCAGCGGACGCCATCAGGCGCTCGCAAGTTGCTGCGGAGGCGGAGTGCGGCCGCAAGCTGCGCGTGCTGCGTACCGACAACGGCGGCGAATTCACAGCGGGCGGGTCGCGTCGTACTGCGCTGATGAAGGCATCCAGCGCCACTACTCCGCGCCTTACAGCCCGCAGCAGAACGGCGTCGTCGAGCGGCGCAACCAGACGGTTGTGGGGATGGCTCGGGCCCTCCTCAAGCAGAGAGAGGTGCCGGCTGTCTTCTGGGGAGAGGCGGTGCTGACGGCCGTCTACATCCTCAACCGCTCGCCTACTAAGGCCCTCGACGGCAGGACGCCGTACGAGGCCTGGCATGGGCGAAAGCCGGCAGTCTCCCACCTGCGGGTCTTTGGCTGCCTCGCATTCGCCAAGGAGCTCGGCCACATCGGCAAGCTCGACGACAGGAGCACTCCGGGAGTGTTCATTGGCTACTCGGAGGGCTCGAAGGCCTACCGCATCCTCGACCCCAAGACACAGCGTGTGCGCACGTCGCGAGACGTCGTGTTCAATGAAGGGCGAGGATGGGCATGGGGCAAGGCGGTGGAGGACAGCTCAACTCCGACGTATGATGACTTCATTGTCGAGTACGTCCACTTCGAGGCAGCCGGGGGAGTAGGCAGCTCTTCTTCAACAAGCTCGCCTACCTCGGTCCCCAAGTCTCCATCGACCCCGGTGGTTGCTACACCACCACAGCCGGCGTCACCACATACTCCAGCACCGGTAGTCACTCCTCCGGGCACGTCTACACCAGCTCATGTTGAGCACAGCCCGGTGGAGTTCGCTTCCCCGCTCTCTCACGACGGGGAGCGCATCGACGCGTATCATGGCGGCGAACCGCTGCGGTACCGTACGATGGAGAACCTTCTCGGCGACCAGTCGGTGCCGGGACAAGTGCCACGCGACCTGGAGGCGCAGCTGCAGCTTGCGCGTGACGACGGCGAGCCTCAGTCCTTTGCAGAGGCTGAGAGAGACGCAGCATGGCGCGCTGCCATGCAGTTGGAGATGGATGCGGTCGAGAAGAACCGCACCTGGCAGCTTGCTGACCTCCCTCGTGGTCACCGCGCGATCACCCTCAAATGGGTGTTCAAGCTGAAGAGGGATGAAGCCGGCGCCATCGTCAAGCACAAGGCTCGCTTGGTGGCACGAGGCTTCTTGCAGCAGGAGGGGGTCGACTTCGACGACGCCTTTGCTCCCGTGGCACGGATGGAGTCCGTGCGACTCCTCCTTGCGCTCGCTGCCCAGGAGGGCTGGCGCGTCCATCACATGGATGTCAAGTCTGCCTTCCTCAATGGCGACTTGAAGGAGGAGGTCTACGTGCAGCAGCCGCCGGGATTTGCGATTCCCGGCCAGGAGGGCAAGGTACTCCGCCTGCGCAAGGCTCTCTATGGCCTGCGGTAGGCACCACGGGCGTGGAATGCCAAGCTGGATTCCACGTTGAAGGCAATGGGCTCCGAGCAAAGCCCGCATGAGGCGGCTGTCTACCGACGGGGGAGTGGAGGAAACACCCTGTTGGTGGGCGTCTATGTCGACGACTTGGTGATCACCGGCATCAAGGATGCAGAGGTGGCAGCGTTCAAGGAAGAGATGAAGGCCACCTTCCAGATGAGTGATCTGGGGCTCCTCTCCTTCTATCTGGGGACCGAGGTGCACCGGGACCACTCCGGGATCACGCTTCGGCGGACCGCCTACGCCAAGCGCATCGTTGAGCTAGCTGGGCTCACTGGATGCAACCCAGCCCTCACTCCGATGGAGGAGAGGCTGAAATTGAGCCGCGACAGCACGACAGAGGAAGTGGACGCCACACAATACCGGCGTCTTGTGGGGAGCCTTCGCTACCTCGCCCACACACGGCCAGACTTGGCCTTCTCCGTCGGCTACGTTAGTCGTTTCATGGAGCGTCCGACGACGGAGCACCTGCAGGCTGTGAAGAGAATCATCCGCTACATTGCGGGGACTCTTGACCATGGCCTCCACTACCCTAGGTGTCCTGGGGCGGCGCACTTCGTCGGGTACAGCGACAGCGACCACGCCGGCGACATCGACACCAGCAAGAGCACAAGCGGGATCCTCGTCTTCCTCGGCAAGTGCCTCGTGAGCTGGCAATCGGTCAAGCGGCAGGTGGTGGCCATGTCCAGCTGTGAGGCTGAGTACATAGCAGCCTCCACCGCTTGCACTCAGGCGCTCTGGCTCGCTCGACTGCTCGGTGATCTCCTTGGTCGAGACACTAGACCAGTGCAGCTCTTGGTGGACAGCAAGTCTGCTCTGGCCTGGCAAAGAACCCCGTTTTTCATGAACGGAGCAAGCACATTCGGTTGAGGTATCACTTCATCCGAGACTGCTTGGAGGAAGGGAGCATCAAGGCAAGCTACGTCAACACCACGGATCAGCTCGCGGATCTGCTCACCAAGCCTCTTGGGAGGGTCAAGTTCCTCGAGCTCTGCTCCCGGATCGGGATGGCTCAGCGCTCCCGCAAGACGGCGTACAAGACTTAGGGGAAGAATGATGAATAAGTTATTGTATTCTGGTCTTTGTGGAGTTGCTGCAGCACACACATGTTCCTGTGAACTGCAGCACACACATGGTCCTTTGTGAAGGACAGGTGGTTAGGATAGGATAGCATCCCTGATCTTTGACTGCTTTTTAGAGGCATCAAAGGACTGGCAGTTAGAATCTTAGACTAGCATAAGGACTGGCAGTTAGCATCTTTAGACTAGGATATTCTTTTTTTCGCGAAAACGCAAAAGCCTTGCGTTTCGATGCATTGATAGATAAAGAAGAGTTTATGTACAAGTCCGAGCACGGACACAACACGCCGTACAACTCGACCCAAGGAAAAGGAAAAACTAATCTAGGGGAGTAGCTGGCGCACACCCCGGGCTCCCGCGTCCGCCCATTGCCGCGCCTCGGCCACTAAGTCGTTGAACAAGGATGTCACCGAAGGTCGCACGTTGTCAAAGACCACCGCGTTCCGATGCTTCTAGATCCACCATGCCGTAAGCATGATAACCGACGAAGTGCCCTTGCGCAGCTGGCGGGGGGCGGTCCGCACCGCCTGCGACCACCACTCCGCGAAGTCACCCTCAACCGTGGGAGGGCCTGAGGTGGATCGTATCCACGACAGAACCTCAAACCAAACCGTCCTGGAGAAGGAGCATCCTGTGAGCAGATGGCTCATTGTCTCGACAGATTGGTCACATAACGGGCATGTAGGCGCGTGCGGGAGTCCACGTCGTGCCAGTCTTTCCCCCGTCCAGCATCTGTCGAGGCAGGCCAGCCATATGAAGAACTTCACCCTAGGCGGCGCCCAGGATTTCCAGTTAAGCTTCCAGGAGCCTGAGATGACCGCCCCCTGGAAGAGGGTGTCATAACGGGAGCTGGCCGAGTACCGGTCATCCGTCGTCCAACGCCAAATCAGCCTATCTGGGCCCGCCGATAGCTGGGTGTCCCGGAGTCTGCCCCACAACTGTACGTACTGCCACAGTGCTAGGGCGCTCAGTGCCCCAACTATGTCGGGGATCCAGGAGAGTGCGACCAACGCCTCTCGGACCGTGCGAGCCTTCCGCCGACGCTTCAGTACTAGGGCGTACACCTCCGGCGCCATCTCCTTGATGGACCTGCCGTCCAGCCACCTGTCTTCCCAGAAGAGGGCGGATTCCCCGTTGCCGACCACCATGTAGGTGGAGGCCGCGAAGACATCCAGCTCCGTCTTCGAGAAGTGCATGTCCAGCCCGCGCCATGGTCGCAGAGGATCAGTGCGCATCCGCCAGATCCATCTCAACCTGAGGCTGATGGCAGTGCGCTCAAGGTCTGGGATTCCCAAGCCCCCCAGCCGCAGCGGCCTGCACACCCGCGCCCAGTTGATGTGGCAGTGCCCACCGTTGGCATCCGCCCTACCCGTCCATAAGAATCCTCTCAAGATCTTATACACCTGCTTTAGTGCTTTCTTGTGGATGCCCAGCACCATCAGCTGATGTAGAGGGATCGCTGCTAGGACCGAACGGATCAGCGTCAGACGTCCCGCCCTAGGCATCATCGATGCCTTCCAGGTGGGAAGTTTGTCAGCCAGGCGGTCTACCAGAGGCTGGAATGATGCAGCCGTCAGCCTTCTGGTGGACAGCGGGATGCCAAGGTACCTCACCGGGAAAGGCGCAAGCTGACACTCCATGAGTTCAGCTGCGCCCACCGACTCCTCATCCGAACAGGCGATCGGAGAGACCGAGCACTTAGCGAAGTTGGTACGCAACCCTGATGCATGACCAAAGAGCTCCAGGATACCGCGTACAGCACGCAGTTCCGTCTCATCTGGATGGCAGAAGATCACCACATCGTCTGCATAAAGCGATACCGACGTCACTAAATCCCGTCGCGCTAAACGTCTCAGAATCCCCAGCTCCATCGCCTTAGCTAGCATCCTGTTGAGCGAGTTCATCATCAGAACGAACAGCGCTGGCGACAAGGGGTCTCCCTGTCTCAGGCCCCGTCGATGCCAGATCGGGGGGCCTGGCTCGCCGTTGAGCATCACCCTAGTACTCTCCGTAGATAGGAGAATGGACACCAGTTCGCGGAACCTTGGTCCAAAGCCTACCTTGCGGAGGATCTCCAAGAGGAAACCCCACGAGACGGAATCGAAGGCGCGGGCGATGTCCAGCTTAAGCATCACCCGCGACTGCTTCTCCCGGTGAAGGAACCGAGCAGTCTGCTGGACCAACATAAAGTTGTCGTGGATGCACCGTTTGCGAATGAACGCGCATTGGTTGCGATCCACCAGCGACTCCATCCGAGGGGCAAGACGCGTAGCGAGCGCCTTAGCAACCAGTTTGGCGAAGATATGGATCAGGCTGATCGGCCTGTAATCGCCTAACGCAGCCGCATCCGGACGCTTAGGCAGCAGGATTAGCAGGGCCTGGTTAAGGCCTTGGAACCCGCGCCCACACAGCGTGAACAGCTTATTGAAGGCAGCCATGAAGTCGCCTTTCACCACGCCCCAACACTTTTGGAGGAACTCAGCCGTGAACCCATCGGGCCCGGGCGCCTTGCCCACAGGCAGTCGCCGGATCACCTCCCAGATCTCGTCTTCAGTGAACGCAGCCTCCAACTCCGAGAGATCCTCAGAGTGGGTGTCCAGGAAGTCCAAGTCCAGCGAGTGTTGTCTCTCCTCCGAGGTTCCAAGCAGGCCTTCGAAGTGTGCGAAAGCAGCTCCAGCCATCGTCGCATGGTCGGAGGTAACCGCGCCTTCCACCTGCAGGTTGTGGATCACGTTCTTCTGGCGGCGGTAAGCTGCGTGCTGGTAGAAAAAGGCCGTGTTAGCATCCCCTTCCTTGAGCCACGCGATCTTGGCCCGCTGCCTAGCCATGGTGCGCTCCAGAGAGGCCAGACCCAGGTAAGCATGTTTGACGTGTGCCCTGAGTCGGCGTTCGTCTGGTGACAGCTGTCTAGTCTCCATGGCCACATCCAACCTCAGGACGACCTCCCGCGCTATCATCAGCTGCAGTTTGACACAACCGACCTTCTTGTCACTCCAGCTCATCAGACTGCGTGCTGTGCGTTTTAGTTTAGCAGTGAGCCGCCGGAAGAGGTCAGGGTCCCCCTCCACAACATCCCAGGCGCTCCGCACAGCCTCCTCGAAGCCCTCTAAGCGAAGCCAGAACCGTTCGAACTGGAACCGCTTCGGTCCTGAGGACTTGGTGGTGCAGTCCAGTAGGAGTGGGCAGTGGTCAGCCACCACCGTCGCCAAGCAGCGCAGCATGCAGCTACTATGCAGCTCCTCCCAAGCAGCCGTGACAAACACCCGATCCAGCCGGACAAGAGTGGGCGTTTCCCTCTCGTTAGACCACGTATAGCGTCGCCCGTGAAGGTAGATCTCCTTCAGCTCGCAGTCATTCAAGAAGCGTCGAAATCTGCCCATCATCCTACGGTTTAGGTTGCCGTTGTTCTTGTCCTCATCACGATAGATCAGGTTAAAATCCCCGCAGAGAGCCCACGGTCCGGGGTGACCCCTGCGGACATCGCGAAGTTCCTCTAAGAAGGCGACCTTGTCGGCCTCGGCTCGTGGTCCATAGACACACGTCAACCACCATCCGAGCCACCACCCACCGGGGAGACCCTAGCTGTGACACTATTAGCCCCGTAATGGGCGCTATCGAGCTGCACCACACGGCTAGTCCAAGCCACAATGATCCCCCCTAGTATCAGTCGCCGGCAAGCAGAAGTAAGCATCAAAGTCTGCGCCTAGCGCCTCAATAACAATCGCATGGGTTACAACAGATAGCTTTGTCTCCTGGAGACATACAATGGACGCACCCGTAGTGTTCACAACACTCCTAAGACCCGTACGCCTTGCGCGATCATTGAGGCCTCGCACATTGGCCACCAGCACCTTAGGTTCGTACAACATCGGAACAGCTTAAGACACCCGTGGACCACCGTCAGGGGTCAAGCCTCGATGAGGCGACCACCCGTCATCCCCAACAGCGGTGGGGAACATCCTCGGATCGTCGAGAGCGACCACCCATAGAACTCCGCGATCGCCTCAATCATGTCATCCGTCAGGGGCAGCTCGTACATCTTATGATAGGCTTCCAGGGCCGCCTCCGATGGCGCCTCATCCCCCTTGAGAAGGCCAAGCTTGCGCATCAGGTTGCGCACCGCTCTCATCTCCACGTTCAAGCCACCAGGTTGCCCTGCAATCCTAGAGCTACGGCGAGGCTGGAAGTTTAGCTCCGCCAGCCTGCGGCGAACAGCCGGAGTCTGCAGGAGAGCGTCTGAGCTCGACTTGGCGGCTGTGAGAAACTCCCCTAGGGTTCGCGGCCTTGCGATGGGCGACGTCCGTGGTGGGGGGGGGGGGCTGCCGCGATCTTTGAAACACCACTGGTGGCGAAGCAAAGCGGCACACCGCCGGGGACACGAGCGAGGGAGAGGGAACCAAGCCTACGTCGCGAACGCCGCGCGCCGGAGGTGTGTCCACCACAATCTCCTCGTCAACCTGCTCGCCATCGGAATCCTCGACCCTGAACTTGTGCGCCTCCGAAGAGTCAGCATCCTCAGCGTTGACGACGACGGCCAGCTGGAGCACCGGAGAGTCCAGCGACGTCTCCTTTGCCACGTCGACGTCGACAGGGGGAGAAATCTCCCCGTTCTCCCGCGCAGCATTTGAATGCCGCGGCGTGGCAGCTAGGGCCTCCGCATCATCCGCGACGTCCTGGACCTGGCCCATCTGGCGCTCGGCCAGTGCCAGCAACGTCCCTTGCTGGGCCTGGCCCGCACCGTCTCCACCACCCACCAACGCTGCGCACTGCCGGCGTGGCGAGGAAGGCCCAATGCTGCAGCCAGAGTGGCCCAACATGGAAGAAGCACGTGAGAGCGACGCAGTCGTCGTCCTCTCCACGGCGCTGCCCTGCTCACGCAGTTGGATGGAAGGGGGCCCCGGCCTCGACGGAGACAGGAGAGCAGCATCCGCGGCTGGGATCAGGATGGATCCAATGCGGAGCCCCGCTCCCATGTGCGACGCCTCCAGT
Organism: Lolium rigidum; assembly: GCF_022539505.1. Classification (NCBI taxonomy): domain Eukaryota; kingdom Viridiplantae; phylum Streptophyta; class Magnoliopsida; order Poales; family Poaceae; genus Lolium; species Lolium rigidum. Next base: position 99,067 of record NW_025899963.1, on the reverse strand, counting down.
GCCGCTCCCTCGTCCACCGAATCGGCCGCGCGGACCACCACGGTCCCATCCTTGACCAGCCCCTGGACCAGCAACGGCATGGAGCCGGTAGCGTCCAACGGCGAGGCGACGTCGGCAGTCCCACCGGGCCCACCAAGGCCAGAGCTAGAAGCATCCAAGGGTGAGGCGCTGACAGCGGCCCCACCACGACCCACCAGGCCGGCGCTTTGAACAGCAGCCCGAGCTTTGGCGCGCAGCGCCTGCACCTTTCGGCCAGCACGGCGACGCCGCTTTCCCTTTCCAGCTTGCGACGTTGACCGGTCAAACTCGACGACCGCGCCAGAGGCCAAGGTTCTGGTGGACCCAGCCCTGCCGCCGCCGGACTGACCGGCCGCCAGGGCCGCGCCGTCACCGCCGGCGCCCCCAGGGAGCACATCTGGAACGCCTCTCGTGTACTGGTACTGTCTCCGCTTCGGCCAGCCCGCCGTCCTGCCGCCGTTGCCGTCGCCCGACGCCGCGCCGCCCGGTGTGTCACGTCTGAAGTCGATCGTCCTTGTCACGTGAACCAGAAGGGGGTACACCAGGGTGCTAATGTGGGGTGGGAAGACTAGGATATTCTGGCTGGCTAGCAGCTATAAATCTGTAACCCCATGCCCTCAGTTTGGCATGGCATTGTGTGAGATGTGTGTGAAATAAACCAACGAAAATTGCCCCAACTCTCCTAGTGTCATCCTCTTCTTCATGAAAGTGAGGCTAGAGATACTAACACTTTCATGCCTACTTTTAGTCCTACACCTTTAAGCTAGTTAATTTAGTAGTCAGCTTAACTAGAGCTTCCGTTTGTCCAACACCTTTTGCTTCTTCCATTCAGTCTATATGCTCTTAAGGACTATTTTTTCCATAGTCGTGCATTGGGCTCTGTTGTTAATCTATTTAGTTATGGAAATCTTTGCCAATTTCTGTATGATTTTACTGTTATGTTTGTTAAAAAGATGGTCTTAAGAACTTAGTATATCCAAAATAGAAAGTTTTCTGTCCAGATGCCACCGGCCGACCGCCATATGAAATTTAACCAATGTGGCCCCATCCAAAAGGGCATAAGGCTCTATGCCATGCGTGAACACTACTCACACTAAGGTATTGCTGCAGTACTCACTACACAACAATTTGTCTGCAGGCAGCACCGTATGTGACCTATAGTGCTTGTCTGTGAATGATAAATCGAGGATGGGTGATTTTGTATGATACTGCTTGTGATTTTGCTGTTACTGTGATAAGTGAGATCACATTTGCTCCTGTATTGCATTATTAGGTGGCACCAGTCCAGAATCTTCTCCGAAGCATTTGGACCAACCAGAACCCCTGGAATTAAGCACTGAAAGATTACATGTCCTGGAGTGTCTGACAATTCTGACTCGCTCCATGCATAACTGTAAAGTGTTTAGCTATTATGGTGGTGTGCAGAAGGTTACATCTCTACTAAAAGGTAGCACTTCAATTCAGATGCTCGTACTCATTCTAAAGATATGTCTGAGTGCTGGATTCTTATTCTGGTCTTTTTACTTGTTCTTAGTTCAACTATAATTTCATATTATCACTACTAAATGTTCCAATTGTAGCTTTATTGTCTTACTAGCTAAATTTTAATTAACTATTTAATCTTTTTTATGTTCAGCCGCAGTTGATCAGCTCAAAACCTTGAACGGTTTACATGCTGTAGATGACCAATCTTCAGGTCAAGCAGTAGAAAATACAAGGATTATGCTAAAGATACTCATATGCATAATCACAATAATTTCGAACTTCATAAAGTTGGAGCCAACTGTTACAAGGGATCCCCACTTCTCCGATACCACTAAATATGTCCCATCAAACAGTTATCTGGCTACAAGTACTCCAGAAAACATCATTCCTGATGTACTTCAACATTGGCATCAAAAGGCTATTGTTCTTCTGCTCGAAGCTGGTTCTGTCAATCGGTTAGTAGGTAAAGTTGCCCTTTAGCTGTTTATTGAAATTGATATCATAAGTTCTGCAAATTATTTTGCAAACATATATTAGTGGAGTTGTGTACTTTACTCTATTGCCATATAAAGCCTTTTTACTCTTTGGACAATAGATTTAGGAGTATCAATTAATGATAATTACATGTATGTTATTAGAAGACTTTAATGTTAATTACTTTTTATTGATGATCTCTATGTAGTAAGCTTTGAACTAAAGTGAGGACTTAGGAAGAATTGCATGCATGTGAGAGAAGCCTCAAGGGATCTCGATGACATAAAGAGTGTAGACACTGTCTGCAGACTTCACTGATTATTCAAGTTAGCTTCTTATTAAAGATGAAATATCACTGAAGAAACAATAGTACTCCGTCCGATTCATAATAAGGGTCAAGGTTTGTACTAATCCCTTAGTAAGAATCCGACACTTATTATGGTTGGAGGGAGTACTAAGAATACAAAGAATAGTCAATAAAATATTAAGCTGCACAAAATTAAGTTCTGTTTTGATTAACAAACACAAACACATATCATTGAATGGATGTGAGGTGCTAAGAAGAAATCAGAACTCCGCTGTAACTCTCCATGTCTCCGTAACCTCATCATCATAAGCATCAGGGACCATAAGTATTGGATGCCTAAAGACGTTTGCCAGTGTATCCATCTGTAATTTACAATGTCATCATATGGCTATTATTGAATTTCTCTCATTTTAGTTATTTGACAAATATAGAAATGTAACTGCAGAACTGTTACGGGTCATTCAGAGACTGAATTTGAAAGAGCAGTGGACTGATCTCTCACTTCATTTTACCACTTTGTGCGCCCTTCGATCGACTATATGTGGTACCCGTGCACAGAATCATTTCAAAAGCATTGGTGGGCTGGAAATTTTACTGGATGGGCTAGGACTTCCTTCAAATAAATTTTCAGTTTCCAAGCATTCATCTATCTCAAGAGATGAAAGGTGCATCTTTAAGCACCTAGACTAGTTCTGTATGTCATTTCATGTTTTTCTTGCCTTATTATGCTCTCGTATTATACCCATAATGGTTAAATATTCTGGGTAAGATAAATACTAATCATATACTTCCTCCGATACATAATAAGTGTTGCTGATTCAGTACAAAGCTGCTTGTCATACCTATGGGCAGAAGTTCCAAGTATAGTAGCTTAAACAATACAACAGACTTAGTGTTTAGACTGGTATTGACTTCTTCATCTAAAATTATATTTTGCTAGTTGCTTGTCATACCTATGGGCATTTTGCGAACTCTACATGTCATAATATGAAAGTTTTGCAATGATTTTTTTAAAATCTGCCGTAAAATATTAGAATGGAAAGATGCTAGGTTAAGAAATCAGACTCTTTTACCTTCTATATTTGATCTCACTTTATGTTCGGACATTAATGTGCTTTTGCAGGGGTGAAATTCTTCTGGTCCAGCTACTATATTTGGAAATTATGTGTGAGGCAGTGTATCCTGTGCTCTAAATTACTTTTAATTGATAATTAGCATAAGTTTTGGAATTTGTAGAATATTAATAGGCTTCTCAAAATATAAATAACATCAATATGTTGTTGTAACCTTTGATTTAAGAATAATTATATGTCATGTATAATTGGGACAAACTGATGTTTTTTTTGACTGAAACAAATATGCTCTACCAAGAAAAAAGTGTTTTGTTTATTTTTTCTTGACAAAATGATGTAGTAGTACACCTGACTTACAATATAGTTGAAGAACTTAGACAGTGTATTTGAACTTGTTATTATTCTACTAAAGTATTTTCCCCATATTTAGTCCTTGACTTGACTGCTATTCAGATTTGGCAATGCCAACAATTTGCAATTTTTATGCGAAAGTGGGTTGGTGCATAAGTTTGCAAATAGCATCAGCTGGCCTGCATTTATGATTCAGGAGTTTCACCGGCAAAAGGATAACATGAGAACTTCTCTCGCGTTAGATTCTATATCTGGCCCAATTCATTTTCTGGATATATCAGAATGGCATGACTATTCTGTAAAGCTGAGCACTTCACTTTGCTCTTTTATTCTCCCCTCGGACGTTGTAAAGTGCAGCTCTGATGAAATTGCTGTCAGTCAAATTTCTGTATCCATCCCATCAGCTTATCAGGAACAATCTGTGAGATGGATGATAAGGGTTCTCCTAACAGTCTTTCTATGCATCAAAACTTGTGCTTGTGAATCGGAATTACCAAGCCATATAAAGTAAGTTTTCATATGTACTGGCATAAATTATTTTTCAGATAAAATAGTTAATTACATTGCTCTATTACTTTGAGTCTTTGATCAATGCTACCTAGCTGTTTCATTTGCTCTGTTGATTATTTCTGAAGCTAATGTATTTTATCAACCATGGAGTTTACTGAAATCCAACAAGCAAAGATCAGTATTTCAGTCAAATGCGGCTTTAATATGGTAGTTGATATTAATCAAGGTACTAGCAATGAAGTACACCTTTACAAAAAAAAACTATTCAGAGTACATTGCAACTGTTACCTATGAAGTTGACTAGTTTGACGCAACAGCAACTATAGCATGATTATTATCCGAGTTCAAGTCATTGCATATCTGTATATTTGAAATTTTAAGAATAACTCATTTGATGATTGCTCTCCTCATGTGACTCATGCTTCAGGATATTAGCCAAGACCATTCAACTTTATACGATCCGTACATTCAGAAGGGTTCTTGTTTTAGCGCCAGCTCTACTTACAGCTTTTCGAGAGGAAGGTGTATGGGATTTGATATTCTCTGAGGATTGTTTCTATTTTGGGTCATCTGCCGAGGACATCCAATTTCATATTGTTACAGAGAACCAAAATGACAGTGTTAGAAATAATAAGATAGCAACTGATTCTGAAAGCTCATACCGAACGGATGTTAACATTCTTCATGTGGAAGCTATTTCCTTCTTGGAGTTTGCTGCGACACTTAATGAGAACACATATAACCTGGTAACACCTTTTCTCTTTTGCGACCTTATAAGCATATTATTATTTTTTATCAGTAATGATGATATATTTTCTATTTTCAGTTTTTTCTTTCTAAAAGCCTTCTATTTTATATTTCTTTTGTTCTTTGTAGCCAGAATGCTCAGCACTACTAGATGCACTTGAGCATTGTGTTTCTGATGCAGTGGTGGTCAGCATTCTCCTTAAATGCTGCCGTGTTATTCTTCAACTTGCCACAGAACAAACTCTTGCGTCATTCAAATCCTTGGATGGAATTACTAGAGTACTTAAGGTCGCATGCCTTCAAGCACAAGGACTACAAAACTCCAGGAGTTTGCCTCGTCCTGACATTGTCATCGATAAAGATGGTTTTCGGGAAAAAAACATTGAGATGACTTTGCGTGAGGACAGAACTGGTCACACTCTTACATGTCTAAAATTAAGTCTAAGCCTTCTTAAGGATTATGTAACTATATCTAGCGATGGAAGAATTCTAGTTTTGCACAATGCTGACTGTATTGAGTGTTTATTCAACTTATTCCAAGAAGAGAACCTCCGAAAAGAATTAGTGGAGCAAGTTCTTGCCTTATTTAGAGTAAAACTCTGTTTATCTCAAATTTCTCTTTGGTAATCTTGCTATACCATTTGAAACTAAACTAACTTTTTCATTTATTGCGACCAGTTGCCTCCATCTTCGGCACGAGATCATGCTGCAAAGTTGCATCTCTGCTCCAAATATTTAGAGAACTTCACACAAGCAAATGAACATGAAAAGGTCAACTCGGAATTGTTAATTGATTTACTGGTCAGCATGAGAGAGATCATTATGATGGACCGTGTGGTAGGTGCATATAGCTGTTAAAAATAAGAGCAGTGTTTGTTTCCAACTATAAATGAATTAATATTTGACAAATATGCTTCTATACTCTATTTTTGCTTAGTATTATCAAAATCTATTTCGCAATGGAGGGTGCTTTCTACATATTATCTCTTTATTGAACGGAACTTTCAATGAGGCAACTGGTGAGCGCTTGGTCCTTAATGTCCTTGAGACATTAACCTTATTGCTTAAAGGAAATAAGGCTTCAAAGGTAATCACATTGGTGTATGTTTTATGTAGTAGTGTTGTCTGATGTGCTAATTAGTCTTGGTTTGTCTTGTCTAGGCCGCTTTCAGAGTGCTAGTTGGTGCGGGTTATCAAACTTTACAGAGCTTGCTATTGGATTATTACAAATGGTTGCCAAGTGGGAGGCTGTTGGATGCATTGCTTAGTATGCTAGTTGATGGGAAGTTTGAGATAAATGAGAAAACAACAATAAAGGCTAGTATGCTTGAACCAGTTCAACATGACGTTATCATTGCCGAGTCCATTTTATTATTGTGTGCTTCATTCTTGTATTATTCTCACAATTCTTTTCTTAATTTATTTCCCAGAATGAGGACGTTGTTATATTATTTTTGAACGTTTTACAAAAGGTCCCCTCTCAAACTCCTTCGATAAATTCTACCTATATGTTTTACATTTTTCTAACATCGAACAATTTCTGATTGGCAGAGCAGCACATCACTTCAGCATTATGGGCTTGTTGTATTGCAGCAGTTGCTCAAGCAATCCATTTCAAATAGAACTTGCTGTTTCAGAGCAGGGATGCTTAGTGTTCTTCTGGATTGGTTTTCAATTGAGGAAAAGGATGACACAGTTATCGAAATTGCAGAGTTGATTCAGATAATTGGGGCACACAGTATATGTGGGAAGGATATCCGGAAAATCTTTGCCCTCTTACGTAGCGAGAAGATTGGTGTCAAGCAGAAGCATACTCCTTTGCTTTTAACAAGTCTCAACCACATGCTCAAGGAAAAGGGACCAGAAGCTTTTTTTGAGTTCAGTGGCCAAGATTCTGTGCGTCCTATCGTGCTTATTTAACAATTTAGAATTTATTTTTATTGTTATCCATGGTTGAAGTAGCAACATGCCAAGTTTTGAACTCTCGTATTTTTGGGTCAATTGTACATGTTTGCTATCTGCTGTAAGACTTTAGGCATATGCTACCATGCGTTAAACTATCCTTTCATTTTTCTTGCTTAACATGATGATGTTCTTGACAATAACTTCATTTTGATCGTTTCATCTTCATGTGTCTTCTGAATATTTTATATATCACAGAAATTGTATGCGTACAATCTCATACAAAATTTAATGCGGTGACGTTCTGTCACTTTCTGTTTCCTTTACAGGGTATAGAAATAAAATCTCCATTTCAATGGCCTTATAATAGAGGGCTATCCTTTTCTTGCTGGCTAAGGGTAGAAAATTTCCCAGAAAATGGTATGATGGGGCTTTTCTCCTTTTGCACAGAAGATGGAAGGGGGTGCTCAGCCATGCTTAGCAAAAGTGCTCTTGTATATGAGGTAATGCTGTTTTTTCTCCTTTATTTTGGGTCAAATCAGGTACTTCATAAATTGGAGTTATAGTTGTGAAATAGTTTATGAGATTAATGACTTCTGTTAGCTAGTACATGGATAACATGTCTTCCTTTGCGCTACTAAATAATCGTCAATCACCATTTTGACTACATCAATCGATCATTTTCTCAATACAATTTATTGAATTTCCAGCTTGCAACTAAGTGGAAACAGACACAATAACAGCTTTAATGTTGATTCGTGGAAATTGACATGATAACAGCTTCAACGAACATTTTTACTAGTTGCATAAGAAAAATTCCAAGAAATACACCTCGTTCCGCTAAACCTTGCTAATACACGTTACTAATGTTGGGTAAATAGACCACTGTTGATGCGATTACGCTGATCCCTATTCTTACAACTCCATCGGAAGTTCTTAAGTTGTGACAATTTATATATAGAGGTAGATCTATTGTCTCCCAAAAAATCTCTAGCTACATTGTACAATATGTGGATGCAAAATACAATTGAGTTTACAAAGGAATCAGTCATATACCACCCTAAACCGGCAGAGCAGTCTGTACCGCCCTGAACTAGAAAACAGGATATCATATCCCCCTAAACTTCAAATATCAAAGCATTTAGCGCTGTAGCGTTGGTTTCAAAGCAGCTTTCAACCTTGGATACCACATGGTTGACATGGCAGCCTGGAAAAAGGCCAGGATATCTAAACCTTTTCGTTCCTCCCTCTCAACTTTATAACCACTAGTGTAGAATAAGGCAGTGAAGAACTTGCTGGTGGTAAGTATGCACCGATGGGCTACTGCGATGGGCCCAAGTTCAACTTGGATGGCGGAGTGAGAATTTTATGTTTGCTTTGCCACGTGCTAGCCCATGTGGCAAAAATAGATAAGATTACCTTTAACAACGGAAAATTACATCTATTTGTTGGCCTAAATCTGGAATCAGGCATTTGAGATATGACGGTACTTTACTCTTGTTTCCACTATGGTAGCTGTAGATATCTTTGGTTCGTTGGCCATGCATTTTTTTTTTATCCTATGCTTAAGTCTGGTCTTAACCTTTTTTTGACAGTCCATCAATAAAAAACAACAGTGTGTTTTGTTACAACTCAAGCTCCCACCGAAAGAGTGGAAGTTCCTTTCTGTTACTCATACACTAGGAAGGGCTTTCTCCGGAGGAAGCCAGCTGAGGTGTTATATTGATGGGGAGCTAGTATCATCTGAGAAGTGTAGGTGAGCAAATTATTCTGCACTCATAATTTACAATAATGTTCAAATTACATACAGCTATTCATATTTATATAGGGTACGGTAATTATTTATTCATCTTGTTACATCGATATAAGATACTGTTGGGGTCCTTAAACATGTGCTTACATCTGTTTAGGTATTATCTGATGTATTGTTGTAACTGTATAGGCACAAAGTGTAGTATGGCCCGAATTGCTTTGTAGCATAGGGTATATCCCAACTCTCTGCAATACAATAACTTTATCTGGCCATTTCCCCAGTTTAGACAAGGCAAGGGTATTTTGAGCTTTCTTAGAAAGGTTTGTTTAGATTTTATGTTGCCTGGTTTTATCTTGCAAAACTGAAACTTATTGTTGCTATTTTCAGGTATGCAAAAGTCAATGAGCTAATGACCCGCTGCACCATCGGTACAGAACTGAGGCCTGTTGGTGAAGAGCCTATTTCTATTGGTTTTGAAAGGACCTTTGCTTTTACTGGTCAAATGGGCCCAGTTTATGTATTTTCTGATGCTCTCTCGTCAGAGCAAATAAACGGCATATATAATCTGGGACCAAGTTATATGTACTCTTTCCATGGTGATGATTCATTGTACAGGGGAATTCTGGACGCACGAGATGGCATTTCATCAAAGATAATTTTCGGTCTTAATGCACAGGTTCCATTCTCTTCCTGATAAGCATGATGTTGCACCTGTTTCATCAAGTGTATCACTCAATTATGAACAGTAATTACCCATGTGTAGTCTATAGTGTAATTGGAATTGGAATTGGCCCAGCAGAGTTTATGCAAATTTGGACCTAAGGGAACTAAACATAGCAACTCTAGGGAAACTATAGTGTGGAAACAAATCCCATGGTTTGCCATATGTGTCTGAATTTGCTCCTTGTCGGTCAACCTTGAGCAGATTGTGAGCTCTGGTGTTACAAAGAGCTCAGATTGATCAATAAAGTAATTTTCTTTTCTCCATATCCTCAGGCTAGTGCCAGCAAGACTTTGTTCAGTGTGTCATCCACACTTGATAGTGCTGACAATAGTACAGTTGAAGCAACAATCATTGGCGGAACAAAGTTATGCTCAAGACGCTTGCCACAGGATATTATTTATTGCGTTGGTGGAGTCTCTGTATTTTTCCCTCTCTTCACTCAATTTTGTGATTCTGTAACTGATGGTGGGCAATATTGTTATACATCTGTCATCAATGATAAATTGGCAGCTGATGTCATTGAGCTTGTCGCATCTGTTCTGGATGGAAATGTATCGAATCAACAACAGATGTATCTTCTTTCAGGGTTATCTATTCTGGGTTTCTTGCTTCAAGCTGCTCCACCTCAGCTGTTAAATATGAAAACCCTTCCTGCAGTGAAGTATATGTTTGATGTTGTAAGGAACTGCGGTAATCTCTCTCTCTCTCTCTCTCTCTCTCTCTCTCTCTCTCTCTCTCTCTCTCTCTCTCTCCCTCTCTCTCTCTCTCTCTCTCTCTCTCTCTCTCTCTCTCCATTTTTCACTGTGTGCGATGAAGCTGCACATTGTTAATATAATTTCCTCCATATTCAGGCATGTCGAAAGTTCTTCTGAAAGACGCTATTTCGCAAGTTTATTTGAATCCAGAAATATGGTTATATTCGAACTATGAAGTGCAGAGAGATCTTTATATATTCTTGATACAATATTTTGAAACGGATGGAAGGTTTTTACCACTACTATGTGGACTTCCTAGGATTATTGACATATTACGACAATATTATTGGGAAAAGATAGATTCTAAGTATGTCGTTGGCTCCAAGCCTTTGCTGCATCCAATTAGTAAACAAGTTATTGGAGAGAGACCCAAGATAGAAGAAATTCGCAAGCTTCGGTTACTCCTTCTGAGTTTAGCCGAAATGAGCATAAAGTAAGTACATCCAACTTAAAAAAACCTTTAAAATGATTTGAAGTTCTTTTCCCTCTCCCCGATATCTTGTAGTTCAACTATTTATTTCCATTGCTTCAATGTATCATGAATCGGCAATCTCTAAGCATTTCGACAGACTTAGCTCGTAATGCAACAAACGTCTTGTTTCACAGGCTGAAGGTTTCTCTAGCTGATATAGGTGCTCTTGCATCATTTTTCGAGAGGAGCCAAGACATAGCATGCATCGAGGACATACTGAACATGATCATTCCCGCTCTTTCACATGGTTCACTTTTGTCATCTTTCTTGGAACACGTAAATGTCCTTGGTGGCTGTTGTATTTTCTTAAATCTTCTTCAGAGGTAATATATTTTCATTGATTGGCATACAAAGCTAATTTCATTATGTACAGTAGTTCCCGCTTAAGAATACACTGCATATAAATCCAGATGTTGCTTATCATGCAAATTAGACCCAATGGGACTTGACCATGGTTAGAAATAGTTGCTTGCTTGTGTAAAGTTATTAGATACTTGATAAACTTGAAAACAACACATAGATGAGTGCTTCCACTGCTATATTTTGACCTTGCTTCCTGCAGTGTTGAATACTAAATCATATGGCCAGAAAAATAAAGCAGTTCACTTTATCATGGGTTCAGTTGTCTAATATATTCAGCGCAAATCATATTTTCCATGTACAAGTTTTTGTAAGATAGACACCCATCTCTATGTTTTACTCTTCAACTGTGAACTCTAGAAAAGTCTTTCAACCCTGAACTATGAAAACAGTTCAATTTACCCCTCAGTTAGTTGGTTTGACAGATGGTTTGATGTTTGCAAAACATGTGTGTTTTGAATGGTGTGGCATCTATGTGGACAATTTTTCTCCCTTGAGCTTGTCTCGTTCTTAAAAAATGTTAACAGTGGGACTGTTGGAATCTAAGATTAGTGTAATAGTACTCTAGTAGAATGCTCTAGGGGAATTGGAGATTAGTAGTAGTCTCCTAGGAAAGTCTAGAATATTCCAGTAGTGTGCTAGAATCTAAGTTAGCTTATTAGCAAAGTCTAGAGTATTCTATGGAGTGTTAGTATAGTAGTAGTGTCTAGACTATTCTAGTGTATGAGTTAACATGTAAGCCTAAGTTGAGCTATATATATGAGAGGGTGTGGAGGTCCAAGTGACCAACCCATCCACAATTTCCCCAAAAGCCTACATGGTATCGAGCTAGAGGCGGTGATGGTGTGTGCTACGGGCTGCCTGTGGTGATTCGGTGGAGTGAGGTGGAGTTCCGCAAAATCCAGGGGAAATACAACAGACGGGCAGAGGAGTGGAGTGCTGCCCAGGTAGAAGTGTTGATGTGAGCTGCTGCAGAGGTGCGGAGCCAACCGTCTGCAGCGTTCGGAGTGGTGGTGAATCTTGCAAAGTTCGGTGTGGTGGTAAAGGGAGCAGCTGGGTGAGGTGCAGCTACTTGTGGCTTGCAGTGAAGAGGGAGAAGCAAAGGTGCCGATTTCTGCGTGTGCAGCCAGAAGAAAGATCCAGAGGGGTCGGGAGATCTGCAAGAGTAGGTCAAATATAGCAGAGAAGAGAAGAAGCACATAAGCTGGTTTGTTGGTGATTTTCAGCAATATTGATCAATGGGGGAGAATCAAACAATTGAGAAGCTACTTGAGAAAATGACTCAATTGCTCAAGGAGATTGAGAAGTTGAGACAATCAAGGGAGAGTGCAGAAATTCCAAAACAAAGTGGAAAAACAACTGTCCTAGGAAATTGTGTGAATCTTGCACAAACAGAAGAAGCAATCTCAAGTCAGGCTCCTGCATTAAATGGAACTTGTTCAAATTGGATTCTGGATTCGGGAGCATCAGCACATGTCACGGGTAAGTGGAGTGAGTTTGCATCATATACTCCACATCCACCCATGCATAAAGAGACAATCCAAACAGCCGATGGAACTTATCAACCTGTGAAAGGGGTCGGCACAGTGAAATGCACTCCGTCCATTACATTGTCTTCGGTATTATATGCTCCATTGTTTACGGTGAGTTTGGTGTCTATGAGCTCTTTGGTTGATGATATTGATTGTCGAATAATTGCCGATCGATATAATTGTATAATTGAAGAGAGGAAGACTGGAAGGAGGCTTGGGATAGGTGTGAGACATAAGGGATTGTGGTACTTGGATAGAAGGGAACCCGATGAAGCGTTGTGCACTGCTCTCACAGTTGTTACCAATGATAATGAGGCAAGGTTGATACTCCAACATTGTCGATTGGGCCATATGTCCTTTGATACTATGAGTAAGATATTCCCTGAAGAAATGAAGAAGGTGGACAAAGAAAAACTTGTGTGTGATGCATGTGAGTTTGGAAAACACACCAGGACATCATCATATGTGAGTCGTGGACTGCGGAGCACGTTGCCCTTTGTACTGATTCACTCTGATGTATGGACTTCCCCGGTGGTCTCTGTTAGCGGGATGAAGTATTTTGTCACCTTCATTGATTGCTACTCCCGAATGACTTGGATATATCTTCTGAAACATAAAAGTGAGGTGTTTACATGCTTCAAGGACTTCTATGCATATGTCCAAAATCGCTTCAACGCTAGTATTCAAATTATCAGGACAGATAATGGGACGGAGTATGTGAACAATGAATTTGGCAGTTTTCTTTCCCAAAAAGGAATACTTCATCAAACTTCATGTCCTGATACTTCTCCACAGAATGGAGTAGCTGAAAGGAAGAATCGTCATCTGCTGGAGGTGGCTCGATCACTTATGTTTACCATGAATGTGCCCAAATTCTTGTGGAGTGAAGCGGTTATGACTGCTACTTATCTCATCAACCGGATGCCCTCAAGAGTGCTTGGGATGAAGACTCCATATGAAATGATCTATGGCCAAAATGAGTTCATCGTTCCGCCAAAGGTGTTTGGGTGTACTTGCTTTGTTAGAGACCATAGACCTTCGGTGGGAAAATTGGATCCTCGTGCTCGTGAAGTGCATCTTCATTGGATACCCATCTGGACAAAAGGGCTACAAGTGTAGGAGCCCTAGTGAGCGGAGAACATTTGTTAGCATGGATATGACATTTAGAGAGTCTGAGCCGTTCTATGGAGAGAAGACGGACCTCAGCTCGTTGTTTGACTTTGACTCTCCTAGCACAATCGAAGCTAGTCGAGAGGGGGAGAGTGAACTTTTGAGGACAAAGGAACATGAACCATCCAGAGTTGTTGTTGGTTCAATTCCATCTCCTACTAGTGAAGAGAGATGGACAAAGCCAAATGAGGAAGAAAATCTAAGGGTGTCTACAAGGAGACAAGCTACAAGTGAAGAGAGATGGAGAAAGCCAAACGAGGAAGAGAACTTGAAAGTGTATACACGGAGAAAATCGCAGCATGAGCAGCAGCAACAACAGGTTCCCACGACAAGTGACACACAGGTGCAGGGGGAGCAACATGCGCAACAACAGGCTCCCACGACAAGTGACACACAGGTGCAGGGGGAGCAACATGCTCCAATAGGTGTTGAAACTGATGAATTGTCTGATGACGCAGGTCCATCTATTACGAGAGATTCAATGGACTTGCCCATTGCCTTAAGAAAAGGAACCCGAGCTGCAGCTAGAAAACCTCCAAATTGGTACCAGGAGGAGCATGACATTGCTAATTATGTATCATATGCATCTCTATCTACGAACTACAGGGCCTTCATCGCATCATTGCAATCTGTGGTGAACCCAAGAGATTGGAAAGAAGCAAAACAAGACCCAAAGTGGTACGAGGCCATGTTGGAGGAAATGAAAGCTCTTGAGAAGAACAATACATGGGATCTTGTTACTCTTCCAGCTGGAAAACGTCCGAGTTACTTGCAAATGGGTGTATTCCGTGAAGCAATCCCCGAAGGGAAAATAGAACGATACAAGGCAAGGTTGGTGGCAAGGGGTTACGATCAAACATATGGGATTGACTATGACGAGACCTTTGCGCTCGTTGCAAAGATGAGTACTATAAGAACTCTTATTTCTTGTGCTGCTAACTTTGGTTGGCCCTTGCATCAGCTGGATGTCAAGAATGCTTTCTTGCATGGAGATCTCCGGGAAGAAGTTTATATGGACATTCCACCTGGCTTTAGTAACTCCAACACCCAGGGGAAGGTGTGCAGATTGAAGAAGTCTTTGTATGGTCTCAAGCAGTCACCAAGGGCATGGTTTGATAGGTTCCGGAGAGCCATGCGCAATATGGGTTACAAGCAATGTAATAGGGATCATACCGTGTTCTATAGGCATTCAGGGCGTCTTATTACCATCCTTGCAGTTTATGTGGACGACATTGTTATCACTGGAGACGATAATGATGAAATAAGCCGGCTGAAGATGAGATTGAGCAGAGAATTTGAGGTTAAGGATCTAGGACAACTCAAGTATTTCTTGGGTATTGAGATTGCGAGATCTCCTAAAGGAATAGTTATCTCTCAACGAAAATATGTGTTGGATCTACTCAATGAGACTGGTATGCTTGGGTGTCGGCTCGCTTCAACTCCTATTGAGCAAAATCACCGGCTATGTGCTCGGTCGGGAGATCCAGCTTAATAGAGAGCGCTACCAACGGCTTGTTGGTCGACTTATCTATTTATGCCATACGAGACCTGATATATCTTATGCCGTGAGTGTGGTGAGCCGCTACATGCATGACCCAAGAAGTGGACATCTAGAGGCAGCTTATAGAATTTTACGCTATCTGAAAGGAAGTCCTGGAAAAGGTCTATGGTTCAAGGCCAATGGGCACTTGAGTGTGGAGGGATATTGTGACGCTGATTGGGCAAGTTGCCTTGATGACAGAAGGTCAACATCAGGCTTTTGTGTCAGATCAACTGCAGAAGCAGAGTATAGAGCAATGGCGGTGTGTTTGTGTGAGATGTTATGGATGAAAGGCCTCCTATCAGAATTGAAGCTACTGCGGAGAGGGCCATTGAATCTTTGGTGCGACAACAAGTCAGCAATAAACATTGCTAACAATCCCGTTCAGCATGACCGAACAAAGCATGTGGAAATAGATCGATTCTTCATTAAAGAACGGCTTGACGAAGGAACCTTGAAGTTAAGCCATGTAACCTCTAGAGAACAAATAGCAGATTGTCTAACCAAAGGATTAGGTAGTAAGGAATGTTTGTTGGCATGTAACAAGATGGGAATGATAGATATCCATCGCCCATCTTGAGGGGGAGTGTTGGAATCTAAGATTAGTGTAATAGTACTCTAGTAGAATGCTCTAGGGGAATTGGAGATTAGTAGTAGTCTCCTAGGAAAGTCTAGAATATTCCAGTAGTGTGCTAGAATCTAAGTTAGTTTATTAGCAAAGTCTAGAGTATTCTATGGAGTGTTAGTATAGTAGTAGTGTCTAGACTATTCTAGTGTATGAGTTAACATGTAAGCCTAAGTTGAGCTATATATATGAGAGGGTGTGGAGGTCCAAGTGACCAACCCATCCACAATTTCCCCAAAAGCCTACAGGGACCAAGGTTCAGTCACAGTGCTCCTTAAATGGAACAGGGCGTGCCGTTCCCTGCCTATGGATGATTCAATTTGTGGAAGACGAGAGTGCTGCAGAGAGGATACCGGTCTCTTGTTGAACCCAGATAGACCATGCCTACTGGGGCACCACATCAGATCAAAACAACTCTAATTAGGTCGAGCGGGTTAAGTAAACTGTTTCAATAGTTCAGGGTTGTAATATAGACGGTTTCGTAGTTTATGGTTGTAGTTTGGACTTTTTCCAAAGTTCATGGTTGAAAATTAGATCAAGGACCTCTTTTTGTATCACTGGATTTTGTATCTTATGATAATAAACATGATATTGAAACACATTATATCTACATATAACATACTTGTTTGATATAGATATCAAGTGTTTTGGTATATCTGACCTTGTTCGTTTTTTCAGGGAATTTGAGCCAATCAGATTGTTGGGGCTTCAGCTCCTTGGAAAGCTTTTGGTTGGGATTCCATCTGAGAAGAAAGCAGCAAAATTATTTGCCTTTCCCACGGGACAATATAGATCCATATCTGAAAACTTCAGAAAAGAAATAACATCAGCACCCCGATTGTTTTTCTGTGTTATATCTGAAAGGCTCTTGAAATTTCCACCCTCAGATAATTTAAGTGCTATTTTTTTCGATGTCCTTCTTGGTGGAAGCAGTCCAAAGCAGGTTGTATTCCAAATTTGTGTCATGTTACTGCTTCATTTTTATTATTTTACCTTCGTTTTTTACTATAGTTAAAAACTGTAAATTTGGTCTGCTGTTTTTTTTGTACAGGTCCTACAAGAGCATTCTCAATCTGATTCCTCAAGAGATAAGAACTGCAACCCTTCAAGCTTGGGTCGTTTTTTCCTTCCTCAGATTTTGGTTTGCATCTTCAAATATATGCAGTCTTGTCAAGATTCTTCGGCACGCATGGGAATCTTAACTAACCTTCTTGGTTTACTCTATTCAAACCCTACAAACATTGAGGCATTAATGGTACCGAATTATTTTCTTATCTGTATATAAATTACTTGCTGTGTGTTAATCCTTTAATGTTTTTGCAGGAGCATGGTTGGAACTCTTGGCTTGAGACATCGACAAATCTTGATGTAATTAAGGACTACAAATCAGTTTCTAAAGTTGAGCCGGACAATGTGGAGATCAATGAGCTAATTCTTGTCAGGAACTTGTATTCTTTGGTCCTGTCATACTACCTGAGCTCTGTAAAAGGTGGTTGGCACCAGCTTGAAGATACAGCTCATTTTTTCCTTTTGAAATTTGACCAGGTTTGGTCTTATCTCCTTTATTTAATCATTATATATGAATAGCTTGGTACCACATATTGTTTGTCTGGTTCTGATGACATTACTGAGATTAAAATCTGCAGGGACAATTATCAAGTTCTTTTTTCCTGCGGGACATACTTGATGATATTGTCGAGAGC
Source organism: Lolium rigidum (assembly GCF_022539505.1). Lineage (NCBI taxonomy): Eukaryota > Viridiplantae > Streptophyta > Magnoliopsida > Poales > Poaceae > Lolium > Lolium rigidum. The sequence goes on along the minus strand of NW_025899963.1, from coordinate 81,566 downwards.
CTGCTCCAGACATCTTCCGAAGAAAATATTTTCCTTTCACAGCCTGGCTGTGATAACGTGTTACATCTTTTGAAGCTTATCCAGGAGTTGCTTTTCAATCAAATAGGAATTAAGCTCTTGGTAAACTTCGAAATACTTGTATTGAACAGAAAAGAAATTATTCTACATACAAATTTCATACTGTTTTTATCTGTTTACAGTTTCCATCTCCTAGTACTACAGATGAACCTTCATCTGATGACAAATGGAAAGAAGATATTAAGTGTACAGTAAATGAAATTTTAAATGCTGAGAGCAATGGTCAGTGTAGAAGGTACAGTTCTTTCCCTATGTTTTCCTACGTCTTAGTTACTGTTGTTAGGTATGCAAATCTTGTGTAGCTAGTTGCAGAGTATTTGTAACTTTATTGGGTGTTATTTGCTCAGTGTTCTCACCCCTTGTACTTATTAAGTTTTTTTTTTCTCCAGAAAATGGAAAATACTTTTGTGTTACATTTTATTGGAAAGATAGAGTTTGGGTTATTGTTGGTTACAAGATCTTATGGGTTTCACCTCTAGCCTACCCCAACTTGTTTGGAAATAAAGGCTTTGTTGTTGTTGTATAGAGTTTGGGTTACAGCCTTTCATGCACAGAAACAGAAAACTAGTGAACATCCCAGGTCGCTGGTAGAACTGCTAAAGCGGGGTTGTTAGCTGTGTGTGTGAACTACATATTGTATAGGGACTTTTTGTTTATTTCCCTCTTGTACATGTTCTGGCCTGTTGGTCTGCATCTTTGTCCTGGTGATGGTGAACCCCTTATGGACACCACTCTGTACCATCATCTTCTTGGGGGGCTTCTCTATCTAGGCATCACTGTCCTGACATTTCTCATGTTGTGCACAATCCAAGTCAGTTCGTATCTGTCCCCACACAACTTCACTACAGTGATCTTCGCGTTCTTCGTTATCTTTGTGGAGCTGTGACTCTCATCTATTCTACCCTCGCTCCGGCTCTCTTCAGCTTCAGGCCTAATGTGATGCGACTTGGGCCAACAATCACATTGATCGTCGCTCTTTTTTACTATTGTGTTTTTCTTGGCACCTCTCGAATGGGCACTTGAGGACGAGATGACACATCTTCTCCAGCGCTTGATCGCACAGGGGACACCATAGGTGGTGCAGAAGCTTCCGGCGGGCGAGGCGGTCAGCCGTCGAGCATGTGAAAGAATTTCACAAAGGCAGTGCTGATTCCACTTCCACTAGAGGCACCAACCACTAGAACTAAAAGGCCAAAATGATAGACAAGGTTGGGCAATCCACATATACTTCAACACCGCCTCTCACGTATGGCTCAATCGGGCCTAAACATGGACAGAAAGAGGGCAAGTATTTTTTTCTACATTGCGAAAGCCGAGGCTTAAACCCAAGACCTCTTCTCCCATACCATATTAAGTTCAATACACCAATCAGTAGAACCAAAAGTCTGAACAGATAGAGAAGGTTGCGCATTCCACATATACTTCAACAACCCCTCTCACGTGGATAGGCTCTTAGCCCACTGGTGGAAGCTTGATGGCACCTTTGTCCCAACCTGAGTTCTTATATGTTGGAGAGGGGGTCCCCACGCTACTGGATTCAACATCTCTCCAGACTTAGTGGAAAAACTCTGCACTTATGGGAGTCATCAATGCACAAAGAGCGTCACGGAGCATCAACTCCGCAGTGACGGGGAAGTGTCGATGCACGACGTGTCAACTATGCGCCGACAAGGAGCATCAACTCCGTGCTGTCAGGTGCGCCTTTGTCGGCGTGCCCATACACGAAGCGTTGACTCCATGCTGATGGGAAGCGTCGGCACGCAAACTCTGCGTCAACAAGAAGCTTCAGCGCATGGAGCGCTCCTCTCCTATGAGAAACATCGAGCCATGGCGTGTCAACCCCGCGCCTACTGGAGGCATCAACCCCACGCTACAGTTAGGCAGCGCCTCGCCACCGCGGGTTGCTCGTGTCTCACACCAACAAGAGGTAGATCACTAAGCAGGACTCACGGAATATTCCCAGTATATTCACTAGGGAAATAATCATGTATCCCCCCGCATTAGTACATCTAGGGGTAGTATTGTAAAATGCTGTAAGGCGAAGATGCAACTTCCTCTACTCCTTCATCTTTCCAATAGATAGAGACATCCTCCTTACAAAAGGGGCCAAAATCTGAAATATATGAGAGCTTTGTCTCTTCCCTTGCCACACACAATGCGTTGTTTGTTTCTTGTTGTTTGCAAGGTCTCTTAACTCGTGTCTCCGCTTCATGTTTCCCATGAACCCCACGATGTTCTTCGAATCCAGATGGAGCCTACACGTTTCTTTTCTAGTCTCAATGCTACGACAGAATCCCAGTGGGTGAATTTAATTTTGCGGGTGGAAATCTGTACCTCACATACGCTCTTAATGAAGGATCCTCCCCCATCGGTCTAGTTTTTTTTTCATAACCCCCGTCTATTGTGTGGCTCCGATAAGGCCTGTACGACATGGACATAAAGTTATTTTTTCAACACTCCCTCTCGCGTCTGGTTGGATAAGGCCTAAACATGGTCAGAGGCAATTTTGACTTGAACCCAAGACTTCACTGAGACAGACTTAGCCGAAAAGTGAGGTGGAAGAGAAGCGGCAACCATCAATGCACGCTGTCTCAAGAAGGTGACGATGCTTGCGCTCAACGACGCCATTTTGAGCATGAGCGCCAGGACAGGAGAATTGAGCAAGAGTACCCTCCTCGGCAAGAAAAGCTCGCAGCGAACGAGAGATACACTCGCCATCAGAATTAGCACGAAACAAACGAATAGGAGTCGAGAACTGGGTACGAACCATGGCAACAAGAAAATTTTATATAGGCAAGACCTCACTACGAGAAGACATGAAATATATCCAAGTGTGGCGAGAAAAATCATCGATAAAGATAACGTAGTAGCAATGAACCGCTTTCGAAGCGAAGGGAGCCGTACCCCAAACATCGGAATGAATAAGATCAAAGGGACGCTCAGACACTGACTCACTATGAGAATAGGGTAGCTGAATCTGCTTACCAAGCCTACAACCGAGACAATCCAAAGAAGCGTTTCCTGAGACAGACCCATAACACCACGATGAACTAATGATTAGAGACGAGAACCACATAATTGTCCAAGACGATGATGTCACTACTGAAAAGATGTAGTAGAGGCGACAACAGGTGCCGAGAGGCTGGACATGGTGACAGCGGAGGGAAGACGAAGCCAGTCAAGCTCTCAGAGGCCATCACGACGTCGGGGACAGCACCAAGCAGTGCAACGATCTTGAACAGAACATGAATCAAAGTCTAGGTTGACACTACAACTAGAGTCAACAATTGGACCACTAGAAAAGAGTTGTATGGTAAGTTGAGAAACATGGGCAACCGAAGGAACATGAAACGACAAAGTGCTAAGAGTGCCTCGACTAACGACTAGGAGGGGAGTACCATCAACAGTAAGAACATGAATAGGAGACTCTACAAATCGAATCGAGGACGAAGTAGAAGAATCGTAAGTCATATGAAAATATGCTCCAGTATCAAGTATCCGGTGGTGTACCTGAGTGAGTAGAGGGTGGTCTCTCATTGCTAGAAAAGTCAGTAACAGAACCTGCAGAACCTGTCGGTGAAGAATCCTAAGCATCAAGTAGACACCGTAGTTGCGCAATCTCATGCGCAGTGAGCGACACAGCGGAAGCAGCATCGACTTAGGAAGAGCGATCACCAGCATCCATGGAAGCATCATGTAGAGTCGACGAAGAGCGACTACTAACTCGGGCACAAGCCACGAGAGGAGTCAATGCAGAGCGGTCAGAACCGCATGCCGAGAGTCGGTGTAGAGCGAGTCGATGTAGACGGAGGCAGCGAAATACGGCCACAACAACGTGAAGAAGCGGCAAGCATAGATATAGAACGGTGAGCCAATGTAGACGAAGTTGGTGAAAGGAGACCACTACCACATGAAGAAGCTGCGGTTGTCGATATAGGACGGCGAGCCAACGTAGACGAAATCAGTGAAAGGCGACCACTACCACATGAAGAAGCCGCGGGTGTTGATGTAGAATGGCGAGCCAACGTAGACGGAGTCGGTGGAAGGCGGCCACAACCACGAGAAGAAGCCACGAGAGTCGACAGAGAGTGGCTAGCCGACGAAGACGAAGTCAATGGACAAGCACCAAGTAGCAAGGGAAGACATGAGTGCAAGATGGGAGCGGCGGAAGAAACACCATCAAGAATCACCGGACAAGGAGGGCAGGACATCGTGCCGAAAGATGCAGACTTTTTTTTGACGGGATGGACTGGTCATCGAAATCAAGCACACAAGCACATACGATCGAAAAGCGGGACGCGTTGCGCCTGTGCTGGTGAGGGAGACGGCTGGGGACGGGACGGCCGCGGATTGGCTGAGTGCGGCGATGGATTGGCTGAGTGCGGCGACGGATTGGCTGTGTGCTGGTGAAAGAGCTGCCAGCGGCAGAGCGGGACGACGGGGCGGCCGGCGGCGGGCCGGGAAGAGAGCGGCCAGCGGCGGTCCGGGAGAAGGAAGACCGGTGACAGGAGAGGCCAGCGGCGGGCTGGAAGAGGCGCCGGCGCTGAGGGAGATGGCCATAGACGAGACAGGAGACAGTCGGAGATGGTTATCCACTTGCACAAGTTGCGCGTGCCCAAAAAAACCTAACTTGGTTTGATACCATGTTAGGGCATATGCAACTTATATTCCACGGGGCCCAAAGGCCACAATATATAGTACATATACATGTGTGAAATATGCGGAGAACCTCCTAGCTACTAGGGAAACTATAATATACAAATACCTCTCTAACAACAATCAGGGGGTTATAACAGTTTCTCCCGCCACCACCAGGTTGCTACCCCTGTTGTGTTACAGATGTCGACGCCCTAGGCAACGTCTCCCTTTGAACCGCTCAGTGTAAAACAATGAGGGCTCACGAAGGATGCGTGGGCCACAACTCAAACTCTTAGTTGTATACATGTGGACTGCCCACTTTCTTTCCATCAGTTCAGACTTCAGGTTCACATGGTATCAGAGCACATGTCTTGGGTTCAAGTCTTTGACTTTCGCAATTTTACAAAAATGCTCTTGCCCTCTTTCTGTCACGTATAGGCCTTATGGAGTCATACGTGAGATTCTATTCACGTGTAGGCCTCATCGAGTCACAGCTGAGCGGGGGTGTGTTACTGTATATGTGGATTGCCCACCTTTCCATGTAAGGGGTATATTCTTTGGCTGATAGACTCCACTCTGGACAAGTTCAATGGACAGATGTCCGCAATGTGGTGTCAGCTTCCTCTAAGGTGCAGATTGTCAAGCTTCATGCACTAGCCAACGCAACCAAGGGTGTGAACTGATGGAAATAGTCAGACGTGTGACGGGAGAAGAGAAACCCAGCACGTGGAACTCAGAGGTAGGCACAAGAGGCTTTGTACATGGACGGAGGGGCAACAATAATTTTAAGATAAATTGCGCCACACAGGACTTGAGACCTTGGCTCTGATACCATGTCAAGCTTCACATACTAGCCAACACAACCAAAAGTTCGAACTGATGGAAACCGTTAGTCAATCCACTTATGCACTTCAACATGGATATTTTATATACTTACTCCTGCTTGGAGACTCTACGCCTTAACGACTTCCTTCCACATAGCTTGCCTGCTGGCCTGGGAGTTACATTTCTGCGCAACAAGGCTGATCTTCGTGTGATGGGAGGAGGCCAGTGCACTCTCAGCAGTTCACCTTGATTCATTGCGCATGCTAATGCTCACTAGCTATCGCTCCTTGCCCAGTGCCTCCACTGCTTGCACACGTTTCTCAGCTGTACCCTGTTACGGCTGGCACAGATTTAGACCTCCATTGCGACTGCTTTGGTAAAGGAAGGCACATCGAAGAGGGATCGCAAGAGTGGTCATCCACCGAAGGGCTCTGTTGACATACACTAGGAGATGGTCACCTTATGGCATCACATGTTGCCGCCTTATCACCTATCTCACAACACCTGGGTTTGATGCTAGATCCTTTTATCCCATGCCTCCATCCTCCTTGTTCAGGTATATTAACCCTGATCCTTCACTCTAGTGATCTTTTTTTTTTTCTCGAACACATGCCAAAGCATGCGTCATTATATATTAGAAGAAACCGTCAAGAAGACGGGAGCAAACCAAAGTACAAAAGGCAAGAGCCAACAGAAAGAAAGAGAAAAACAACAAAAGAACTATACAGGTTAACTTTGTTAACCTAAACAGGTGGGTCATCTAACAGATGGTCAGGAGGTCTAGCATGTAAAGGCAAGCGGCGCAGCGCAGAAGCACCAGCTAACGACCAGGATTTGGCTTCCTCGAGAATGGCTTGGACGACGTGTTGCCTGTTGGGTGCGACATTGTTGAAGATGGCGTCATTCCTTGTTCTCCACAGCTTCCACATGGTGAGAATGACGATGGACTTTGCTCCTTTTTGTGAGTCAGGGTGGGTATTGGCAGTGGCCGTCGCGAACCAGTCCTTGAACTCAGCTGTTTGGTTTGGCATGCAGGTTGGGAGGTTGAGGTCAGTGCAAATGTCGAACCAAACCTGTTGGGAGAAGGAACATTGAACCATGAGATGTGCAATTGACTCAGAGCCTTGATCGCAGAGGGCACAGGTATCGTCAGTGGTGAGGCCGTGTCTCTGTCTCCGCTGATTGGTCCAACATCTGTCCAGGGACGCCAACCAGGCGAAAATTTTGCACTTGAGGGGGGCCCAGCACGTCCAAATGGCATCATGGTGGGGTGAGGTGACCGTTCCTTCGAAGAGAGCTCTATAAGCAGATTTGGAGGAGTAATCCCCGGATTCGGTCAGGTGCCAAATCAAGGTGTCCGGGGTGTCGGGAGAGAGCTGCCTCGACTGAAGGACGTCAACCAAGTGCAGAAATTGGATGATCCCGTCAGCAGAGAGAGCTGCGACGATGTCCTGGATCCAAGCGTTGCCATGAAGTGCCGTGGCCACTGTCCTGGTTCTCTTGGCACGTGTTTTGACAGCAATCAGGACCTCGGGAGCAATGTCGGCGATGCATTGCTTATCAATCCACCTATCAGACCAGAACAGGGCCGTCTCACCGCTGCCGAGGTGGATGTAGGAAGCAGCATGAACCAAGGCGTTGATGTGTTTGTTGGTTTGGATTGGGAAGTTGACCCAGGGCTTCTCAGTGTCTGATCGATGGAGCCATAGCCACCTAGCTCTGAGAGCCCAGCTCATGCGCTTGATATCTGGAACGCCGAGGCCTCCGAGGTCTGTAGGTCGACAGACATCGTTCCACGCCACGGCACAATTACCGCCACTGTCAGAACGACCATTAGCCCAAAAGAAAGTGCGCTGGCATTTGATGATAGCTTCGGAAATCGCCTTAGGCAGGTCAGTGGCCAACATGATGTGTATGGGGGTTGCTGCAAGGACAGATTTTATGAGCACCAACCTATCGCCCTTGGAGAGAAGACCGGCGCGCCAGCCTGCGAGTTTGCCGTGCAGGTTGTCAATGAGGGGCTGTAAATCCTGGGCCCGTAGCTTCCAGATGGAAAGGGGAACACCAAGGTAGGGTATAGGGAAGTCCTTGACCGGGCAGAGCAGGTGCTGAGCAATGATCTGCCGTTCCTCGGCGCTGCAGCGAATAGGCGTGGCAGAACTCTTAAGGAAGTTGGTGTGAAGCCCAGTAGCCGAGCCAAAAATCTGCAGGAGATCTCCGAAGGTTGCACAGTCAGAGATGGAGGGTTGATGAAGACGACCGTATCATCGGCGTATAAAGAGGTACGGCAGGCGCCACGGACTAGTGATCTTTTTCATATGACACTGAATTGTACTTGTCATATCGACCTATCAGTGTACATCATATGGCGCCACTCTTCCTGCTGCAGGATGTGAGACCCTCTCTATCTTTTCTTTTCAAGTTCATACGGTTTCTTATGTCCTAAACAATCCATACAGCTTATGTTGGGAAGACAGATTATCAGGGTTTCTGTGGCATTGTTTCAGGATCGATGCACATGGCTTTGTGTGCCATATTCCCTTTCTTGGCCTTGTAAGATACGTCTTATATTGTGTAATGAGCACCTCTTCAACAGTTAGCATTTATATGTTGTCAGCTTGTTGGACATGATAAATAGGAAGTATGGCTGGTGCTGCCTGCCAACAGCATCAATTCATTGTATATACTATTTTTTTTTTCTATTTATCTCTGCATCGAGATGCCAAGCTTTGGTATTATCTCAAAGGAAAAAATAAAGATACATATTTGTCAACATGCACCAGCACCACTAGCACATGCATCTATTTCTTACGTACATTTGTTGCCAAGATTTTTTTTCTGAAATATATGTTGCCTAGGTTGGTACTGAAACAATTTAATATTGCCACTCCGTGCATACTCAACCTTAAGCTTATATGTTAAAGTTGTCCTGCTTCTCAAGCTGAACAACGCATTTTCATTCACTTGAATTTTTTAGAATTTTTAAAATATTTAAACTCAGAGTAACTAGACGTTGACACTCACCCTCATCAAATATGAAAATTCTCAGTGTTCCTTGGAGCTCTTGCCAATTTGCTGATAGGGATGAAGTAAGTGATGATTGGTGGAGCTTCTTTGACAAGGTATGGAATATTATGTGTAATTTGAATGGAAAAGGACCAAGCAAATTAGTCCCAAAGAGTCCCCAAAGTGTTGCAGTCCCATCTCTGGGGCAAAGGGCTCGTGAATTGGTGGTCCCTGCTGCAGAAATGGCGGCTGTTGTTGTATCTGGTGGTATTGCAAAAATGAATATATTTGCCGACAGGGCTACAATATTGAGGGAAGAGATATTCCCAAGAATTTTCTTTCACCTTGTAATTCTGTACCTCTGCAAAGCTGGATTAGAAAATGCATCCAAGTGCGTTCTGCAGTTCATGTCATTGCTTCCATTTCTCATTGCAGAAGATGAACAAAGCAAAAACAAGCTGCATTTTTTAATATGGTACGTTGTAAACTTCGAGCTTTGTTATAAGCTTGTGTGAGACACTATTCTAATTCCTTTGTTGTTACAGGTCTTTACTCATAGTTCGATCTCATTATGGGCAACTTGATGATGGTGCACGCTTCCATGTGTTATCACACTTGATTCTTGAAACTATCATATATGGCAAGTCCATGCTTGTTACTAATATTTTGGGAAGAGATGATTCCATTGAAGTTAACAGCAATAAAGAGGCTGGGTTCATTCTCAGTTTTATACAAAAGGATCGTGTTCTTGCCACGGTTGTTCCTTTGTCCTTCTGTTTATATTTGTTCAGAACCTTTTTGTTTCTGTCTTTGAAACTTTTAGCATTTCATTGAGATGGTTGTGTTTCAAGCTGTGCAACTTCGACCGTCGGTGGTTGATTGCGCACTGTATGGCTGTTTGTCTTTCCTTCTCATTTTCTTAATGTGGTGAGTTGGGTAGGGGATAATCCGTGATGTATAGGTTTACTCTTTTTTGTTGTACGAACCATGTTAAATTCCATAATTGTTGGTAAGTGCTGACAAACAATCATCTTTGTTTTCTTTCAGGCTGCTTATGAGGTTAAACATATGCAGGATGTTCAGGCTGAACGCCTAAGGAAGCTGCGAGAACTTCACTCTAAACTTAACGAATATTCTACCAAGGAGACACAACTAGTGCAGATCATTGATGATCAGATACATTTCTCCATCACCTCTGTGCTTTCCGTAGATGACAGTAGAAAAGCAGCTTCTGAACTTGCTTTTGACGAGGATCAGCAAATTGTTGCTGTAAGTCAAATGCTGCCAATGCCTTACTGTGTTTTGGAGAACTTATAGTTACATACTAATTATTTGCCTCTTGCATCAGGATAAGTGGATACACATTTTCCGTGCTCTGATTGATGAGAGGGGGCCGTGGTCTGCAAACCCCTTTCCAAATGACGTTGTAACTCACTGGAAACTTGACAAAACAGAAGATAAATGGCGGCGGAGGTTCAAGCTCAAGCGGAACTACATGTTTGATGAACGTCTTTGTCAACCTTCATCCTCTAGGAATGAAAGCACAGAGCCCTATGATGACCACCCTTCTTTTAGCACCAAAGTTCCTGAGAAAATGAAGCGTTTCCTTCTGAAAGGTGTGCGAGGAATCACAGATGACAGCGCTTATAGACCATTTGAAGACACCAATGATACAAGCGAATCTTCCCACAATCCTTCAGAGAACCAAAACCTGAATAATGCTGCAGATTTGTCAGATCATCGCGCTCCAGTTCAGAATAAGAAAGACACATCATCTACTAACACAGATAATGATTATACCAAGGTAAAAAGATTCATATACATTTTGCCTCCAGCTACCAGACATGTGTTGATTGCTGTTTGCTCTATATTTTCCAGGTGCTATGTTCTGTTCATTGTGTTCTTGTAACCCCAAAGAGAAAACTAGCAGGACAGTTAAATATCACACGAACCGTTCTTCATTTTTCTTTTGATTTTCTGGTTGAAGGAACTGGAGGATCATCTGTTTTTAGCAAATTCAGAGATAAGAAAGATTCCGACAGCAAGAATGAGCTGGGAGGTGCGGAGAGACTTTATGGATGCCGAGACAGTTTGATTAGAATCAATGGCGGGCTGATGCAAAACCAATCCAATAAAATCAAACATCACAGAAGGTGGAGCATAGCCAAGGTATCTCCACCCCTTTCTCGGTCACCCTATTTTTTTTATTCTTTTCATCTTCTTTCTTCCATTTTTTCAGATAAAAGGAGTTCACTGGACACGCTACCTTCTACAGTATACTGCAATGGAGATATTCTTTGATGATTCAAATGCACCTATATTTTTGAACTTCTCCTCCCAAAAGGATGTTAAAAATGCTGGGTCTCTCTTAGTTTCGCTCAGGAATGACGCCTTGTTCCCTAAAGGAAGCATTAAAGACAAAAATAGTGTCATTTCATTTGTTGACAGACGAGTTGCACTTGAAATAGCTGAGAATACCAAGGAAAGATGGCGAAGGAGGGAAATCAGTAATTTTGAGTATCTAATGAGTCTTAATACCCTTGCTGGACGATCTTACAACGATTTAACTCAGTATCCTATATTTCCATGGGTTCTGGCCGATTATGCCTCAGAAAATCTTGATTTCAACATGTCATCTACTTTTAGAGATCTTTCGAAGCCGGTTGGTGCGTTGGATGAGAAGCGATTTAAGGTCCGGTAACTAGTGAGCGCTTATTTTCATGTGGTAGGTTAGGATCCCCTTTTTGATCCTTAGGTTAGGATCCCTTATGAGAACTTCATGTAAATTATATGCTATTGTCAGGTTTTTGAAGATAGATATCTTAATTTCTGCGATCCTGATATACCGAGGTTAGTTCTTGATTTAAGATAAAAAATGTTCCTTTGGTTTTCCTTTTATCTGAGTTCACATTAATTGCACTAAATGACCATGATTTTTTTGCTGCAGTTTTTATTATGGATCCCACTACTCTAGCATGGGAATCGTTCTTCATTACCTTCTCAGGCTCGAACCTTTTACAACCCTGCATCGTAGCTTTCAGGTTGTCAATGTTCTTGTCATGGAATATTTCATCCTTTTTTTTTAATTGAGCATTGTGTTCTCTTATTATCGCAACACCATTTATCTTCTGTGAATACTTATTAGAGATCGTTTGGCACCCCTCATTTCATTTGGCAGAAATGAAATGAAATGAAATGGCATTGATGATATCATTTCATTTGGCAAATCCACATAAATGACAGGGTGCCAAGAGGAATTATTAGGCATGGGATGAAATCCATGGATTTTTCAATTGAATTCTGATACCAATTCCATGACAGCCAAACAAGTTGATTGTTAGAATCACAAATGAATTCTTTGATTCCAGACCCAAATGATGGGAGCCAAACGAGCTCTTATAGTACTTGCATGCAACATTTTCACATTATTCACAAAGCAGTTGCTTAAATTTATGCCTGTCTGACGCTTCCTTGTACAGGGTGGCAAGTTTGATCATGCTGATCGTCTCTTCCAGAGCATTGACAGCGCTTACAAAAACAGCCTGTCAAATACAAGTGATGTCAAAGAGCTTATTCCTGAATTCTTTTATATGCCCGAATTTCTTCAAAATTCAAATTCATACCATCTTGGTGTGAAGCAGGATGGTGAACTATTAGGTGATGTTGCTCTCCCTCCGTGGGCAAAGGTAATGGATACTCTTTTTGTCTGCTATCCACATCATTGTCATACTTGTGATCTTGAGGATGAGCTACTTGTCTACTAGGATACTCCATGCAGTCCTATCAGGACTAGGTACATATCCATGAAGCGGCTTCTTTTTGCGTTGGCTCGCGAAGCCTACCACAACTCTCATCCTTTACCTGAGCCTAGGACTAGCTATGCCTAAAAAGACAGATGCAGTGATGCAGTGTTGCTTTGACCATTTAAAAAAAACGTTTACCCATCCCTTCCATGGATATACGTTGTTAGGAAGAATGAGACCTCTCCAGTGAATTACCGCTACGGATAACCCGGGTGGGCTGGCTCAACACCCTGAGCACAAGCCACCAAGCTAGCGCTTGGTCCAGTGTTGCTTTGACATTCACAACTGACAAAATTAACTCCATAAATATTAATGTTGCGAAGAGCACTTTGTTGCATAATCATGTCAGTTCATGTTCATGTAGCTCTAGCATGCTTGTTAATGTTGTAAGTGGGAGTCTGCTAGTATGCATGTGCATCTTCAGTGTTCAGTCATACAATTAAGTCATGCAAAAATATAGGGTTCGCCGGAAGAATTCATTCATATCAACAGAGAAGCACTTGAAAGTGAATATGTGAGCTCTAATCTCCACCACTGGATTGATCTCATATTTGGGTACAAGCAACGGGGACAGCCTGCCGTCGAGGTGCACTTATGTTACTTTGCCAGCGACTTTGAAACTCTAGAAATGGAATGTTATTTGATTCATATATTTTATTCTTTATAGGCATCAAACATATTTTACTATGTGACATACGAAGGTGCAGTTGATCTGGAAAACATGGATGACATGCTGCAGAAATATGCTATTGAGGACCAGATTGCGAATTTTGGACAGACACCTATCCAGATTTTCCGGGTGAAACATCCAAGAAGAGGGCCTCCTATCCCAATTGCTCATCCACTGTATTTTGCACCACAGTCAATAACATTAACTTCAAGTGTTTCTAGCACAATCAGCCACATGTCTGCTGTACTATTTATTGGTTTGTTGGATGGCACAATTGTTCTGATGAACGAAGGACTCATATTATCAGAGAAGCTGTGGTTGACAACACGAATGCAGTTAGGTGGAAATTTTACATTTTCAGGGCCACAGGTTCTTCCTGACTACAGCTCTACAAGATGTATAATATTTTCATATTAGTATATATCCTTCTGTTGATAACATTTATAATATTTTGTAGGAAAATTTCTTTGGTGTTGGTCCAGATGTTATCTCCCCACGTAAAATTGGCACTTTCCTAGCTGAGAACGTCAAGCTTGGAAGACAGTTCTTAGCAACTATGCAAATTAACAGCGAGAAATATTTGATTTTATGTGGAAATTGGGAAAATAGTTTCCAGATAATTTCTCTTTGTGATGGAAGAATTGTGCAGAGCATCAGGCAGCATAAGGATGTTGTTGGCTGTGTTGCAGGTAGACATTTTTAGCGAGTTTATGTCACCCATTTTCTTTTGAAGTTTTCAGATTATTTTGGAGTTCGTAGCTCTAGCATTCACCAAGAATGTGCACCCAAGGCGGTGTAGGAGTGGGGAGGTTAAATAACTTCTTAACCCCATGGACCTGGCCTGCTTCCAAAGCTCCCAGATTTAAGCAAATAACATTTAGCAAATAGCTGGAATTTTAACAATAAACATTAGGCTTCAGCCTTTTGAAATGAGCCATATTCAATTATCCTTCTCTCTTGATTGTGTTTCTCGCATAGATACAAAGTAGTTGCTGGTAAGGAATAAAGTCTATTGACCACTGCATATGCTTACTTAATGCATAGTCTACATATCACAAATAGATGACGCTTTGGACATGGTTTCAGTCAAATTTATAAAATTTTGACCATAAATATCATTTTAATTATTTGGGTTGGGGTTTTAAAAATGATATGTATAGTTTCTTGAAAGTATTTCTGGAATCTTACTTTTTCTTGATTTGTGTGTATATATATATTACAATAGAAATTAGCAGTCAAAGTTACATCTTGAATACCGTGTCAGTGTCCAAAATGTCATCTATTTGTGATACGCAGGTACTAATTTAGATTTAAAAAAAGGGAGGAGAAAATTTTAACGGCAATCTCATTTAATTAGACTGTTCCTGAGTTCTTGTGTGACTATTCAAGGTTGTTTTATTCTTTCCTTTCTGTCTTTGTATGATGCCTGGATTTTGTAAATGTAAACGGTGCATCTCAATCCATATTGCTTTATGAATTTCTCACCCTAGTTCCCCTCCCCCCCCCTTTTATTAATTAACGAACTTCTGCGATGCAGTTTCATCTGATGGGAATGTGGTTGCAACTGGAAGTTATGACACAACTGTTATGATCTGGCATGCATTTCGAGGCAGACCAAGTGAGAAGAAAATGAGATCTGGAAATTCGGAACTTTCAGAAAATGATCACGTCATATTGGAAAGGCCTGTTCATATCTTGTGCGGTCATGACGATATCATAACTTGCTTATTTGTTAGCACGGAACTGGACATTGTTGTTAGTGGTTCAAACGATGGAACTTGCATTTTCCATACACTGCGTGAAGGGAGATATGTCAGGTCCATTCGGCATCCTTCAGGCTTTGGTTTATCAAAATTGCTGGCATCACGGCATGGAAGGGTGGTATTCTATTCTGAGAGTGACGTATCCTTGCACATGCATTCCATCAATGGAAAACATATTGCTTCTCAACCAGCCCATGGACGTCTCAATTGCATGGAACTTAGTTGTTGTGGAGAGTTCATGGTTTGCGCCGGTGAGCCTGGGCAAATAGTTCTGCGTTCTATGCATTCTCTTGATATAGTTTGGAGGTATCATGGAGCTGGGAAGGCAATCACTGCTCTAGCTGTGACCCCCGAAGAGTGCTTCATAGCAGGAACCAAGGATGGTAGCTTACTTGTATTTTCAACAGAAACTCCTCTACTTCGAAGAGGGAGCATGCCACGGACAAGAAATAAGCTTCCGGGAGGCGGTTAAGTAGTTAGTGAAATCCACACACAAGACCCTTGCTTGAAGTTTACAGCATAAGGTACACCGTGGCCTTTCCTCATGACTGTCTTATTTAGTTGCCCTTTTCATGGTTGTTTTTTTCATTCTCATGATTTTTAGTACTTCTCACCTGCAAAATGAACTACACCTTGAGTTCCCTCTTAGTACTGCTTATAATGCATATGGAGAGAAGTGTCTAAACTTCTTTACCAGATTCATATGAAACAGTTTGTACTTTAGTTAGGAAATAATGAGTCATTTCAGCACTTCATACTATTGAACTGCGAGGTACAGAATTTAACATTTGGAAATGTTAACTTCAGTTCAACCAAGTGCAGAATTCTTCCGGAAAGCATTGACTGCTGAATTTTGTTGATTCTCACTGAAGGTTATTAGCAGAGATGCCACCATTCTCGTGCTCATGTACATGAGTGTAGTGAGATTCGGCAACAAATATTCTCGAGATACTCTGCTGATAATGATCCATGAGCAACCAAGCTGACAGTAGTGAAAGTAACATGCATGATGAACAGCGATGGCGGAGTACCATATTTGTTTTCAGATTAGACGCAATTGAGGATCTTCACCGGGTAGGGACTTAGCAATTGACAACAGTCTTACAACAACTGTATAGCACACCACTCCTGTAGTCATGTGGTTGTGTAGTTAAGTGGTAGCAGCAGTAGCTCCAACATATGATTTTCCTGTATGTGTTAGATGCCATTGTTCTGTACTCACCAAACTGCACATTGTCGTAGAGGAGGATATTTTACATTGCTAACGATCTGGAGGAAGTGTTCCTTTTTTTTCTATTCTAATTCTTTGATCGGTTTCTCACTGACAGATAGCTGTCCTATCGTCATTTGATAAAGATTCTCTCAACTGAAAGTGAGTATTACTTTGAAACGTGAGGTGTTTATGTGATTGTTCTTTCAAACTTACGACTCCATGGAATGTTTTACTTATATTTTTGTAGAGATAGTACTCCCTCCATTTATTTATTTTTCAAGGATACGCCATGGAAAAGGTGTATCAGTCTCATAGATGGAAGTCCCGACGTCCACTCAAAGCCAAAAGGATTAATACGACAAGTAAAAGAAGGGTTTAAACAAAAAGAAAAGAAAAAGAGATTGCCGTTGACAATGTATTCTCACGTACACATTGCACCAGTCTACCTATTGAAGTACTCTCCTGTTCGCCACCTTGACAATGGCATTGTTGAACAACTCTCCTCGTAGGAGCTTCACCCTCTTCCATTGTTCAACCTCGGTTCCAACTTTTTCAATGTTTAGAAGTGTCAAACACTTAGGACCTCTGATCCAGCGTGCTCACTCTAGAATCAATGCCCGCGAAACGGTCTCGAAAACGGGAGCCCTCGTACCACATTTTGTTCCAGAAGAGGGTACAACGATCGCCCCTAACCCGCGATGAGGTTGGAGCCATCAAAAGTCCAATCTCCTCCTTTGGCAGTTGAAATGTCGAGCACACTCCACTGCTTATCCACCAAGTATTGAGCCATAACCACCTTATGCGCACACCTTATTCCACGTCACCTTGTAATGACCACCTATTGTGTCCTTTCGACCATGCCAGAGGAAACCCCGATATACCATGTAAAACCCTACAATGGACTTGGTAGGTTTGTCCAAGGCCATCATCGCATGCATGGGGATCAATGTCGAGTTGCCTTAACTAATTCTAGTCGACCCCCTCTTTGAAGTATGGATGCTCACCAAGTTGGCAGCTTACTCCCTACCTTATCCACTATCGGTTACATATTTGCCGCCATCAAAAAATCCTCTCATTCTTAGCGGCAAGCCAAGATAAGTACATTGAATAGGAAGGATCATACAATGAAGTTTCGTCCTTGCTAGTTCCTCATGTTCGGCGGAGCACTTAATCAGGTGTGCCGAGCGCTTGGTAAAATTAGGTATGAAGACATGAGACTCTAGTGCCTTCCCACACTATGCTCGGTAGATACGAGGTCATATGATTCACCATTACCTTCACCACAAGCATGGGTAGGTTTTGAATCAAACTTACCGGTGGAACTAACGAATTTCCACCGTATATGGCTTCTTCAAAGTAAGGAGACTAGAGCCTTGTTGACTAACCTGAAGCCGTAGAAATCCAACGTATAGTTAGCCTGAAACGCCATGAGCCCATTAAAACCATCCCTTATCACAATTCAATAATTGTGAAGTGGTTTATGTCATCTATGACTTTTCATCCTCTCTTCCATGCTCTAAGGTACAAACCTATGAGAGCATAAAGGCAAAGTTCCATTGGCATTCATACCATCATTGAACTAAAGCTAAATAATGAATCTACAAGGAAATCGGCTAAGGTATCATATGCCATCGGGAAGATGGAGAATTAGTAAAATAACAAACCATGGCAATGCGTAGAGGAAATACAAAAAGTCATAAATTATAACTTCAACCAATAAAGAACAATACAATATAGATTACTAGCACGCTTGCAATAATAGAAAGCTTTTCAAGTTCCAAATGGGGGGGGGGGGTGAAGTCAAAAGATGGAGATGGCGGCGATGTTCTCAGTGAAGATGGTGATGGAGTTGTTGATCCCATGTCGGTGTTGACGACAAAAATTATTCCCCCTTTCCACCACTATGCATGTGACAACGGGATCAACCTCCTTCCGTAGTAGGAGAAGACTTTTGGTCCATCCCCACTTTAGAGAATTTCACCAAAATTAGGGAAAAGTTTTTCAGGCAACACTACAACAACGCACGCTGGACCTTGCGATTATAAATGCTTATGCACACGCCTAAGAACCACCCTCGTGCTTAGGAAGCACTTAAAAGCCATCATGAATAACCGCATCGAGGAAAGTGATATGCGCCTCAGTAGATTAAATAACGCCACAATAGAGCTAAGGTGGGCGACAATATTTTGTGCCATGTTTGGTGCATCTTTTAGAAGTACAAAAGTTAATTACAATCTGTGCTAACAAATTAGTTTCTCTATTACATTCAGACAGATTTCTATTTCATATTGACCAAAAAAGTAAATTTCATTTCATTAAGATATAAAATCCATTAAATTACACTCAATGGACAATCTATCAACTATTTCAACAACTATTCCATTTATTTTTTACTCGTAATTGCTTCAAAAAAAAAAGGAGAGCCCCCTCCATCAAGAAAATTCAAATCCTTTTTTTAGAACAACCGGAAGGAGCCCCGCCTTTTTATTTAGAAAAGGGAAAAAATATACAAGGTAGTTCATGTTTTTATTTAGGACGGGACTACCGGCGGGCGGCACAGGACTAGTACTCTCATGCGGCGGGTTTGAACTAACTAAATATAGCTGAGAGCCACTGTGCAGTGTTGTTTCACGAAATATTCCACCCTAGCTTACTGCGCCGGGCAGGCAAACTTGATAGGCTATAGCAAGACACACAAAAGAATCGAATAAACACATTACCCCAAGCGCAGCCCATGTATGTCGGCGAGTGCGTCGTTCTTTTGGCAGTTCACACATTTATCTAGCTTGCATCGATTTCAGTAGCTTGTTGACTAAAAAGCTACTAAAAGGTTTTGTGAAGAGAGATAACTAAGTTCCGTAAGTATAGCTACTACTACGTTAGTTTAGAGGACTTTTTCTGGATTTTTGAAAGAGTAAAACGCTTGGTGGGTCATGAAGTTGCCACGGACGAGCGGATTAGTCACGAACTGGGAAAATGCTAAGTTTCGGTCACGAAGTTGCAGCGTAGCCACGCATTAGTCGGTCCGGCACGACGTCGTTAAGTCGCTCACACGGCGCCGTTAGTGGTCATGTGAGGCGTGCGTGCTGCCGTCCCAGAGCCCAACTTATGCACAGAACACTTTCGTCCTCCATCAGACACGAACAGAACAAAGGGAGAGGTGGCGCCATGGCGATTTGACCGTGCGGCCAAGAACTTGGAGGCAGCGGCCGGCGGTTGCGGAGGAGATCGATGGCTTCTCCAGCCGTCGATTTGATGCCTCCGCGTCTTAGGCAGCGCGGCGCCCCTGACCCCGAGTACGGTTAGTACTCTGTGAGCATATCCTTCGATTTGGAATTCGTGGTAGATTTATACTGTACGTTGATTAGATGTTCTTTGCCCTAGTTTATCTTGGTATTTGGGCTAGGTGTTAGACAGATTGCAGTCCTTTTGAGCAATGGCAACAAAGGTGTTGCATCAAGTTGTAGTCCTTTTAATCATATTGATGTTCTTTTGATTTGATGTTATATTACTGTCAGTTTGTATTCCAAATGTCAATGTTCTGTGCAAACCTGTCCAATTACAGTGGAAATGCTGTCAAAATTTTGTGCACATTTACAATCAAAATGTGGTCAAAATTATGTGCAAACCTACAGTAGACATGCTTTCAAAATTATGTAAAAAACTACAGTCCAAATGTTGTCAAAATTATGTGAAAACTACAGTTTAAATGCTGGAATGACAACTGGCGTTAGTGACTTAACGGCAGTTCTACCGGAATGACTAACGTTTCGCAACGCTGCAACTTCGTGACTGAAAGTTAGCATTTTCCCAGTTCGTGACTAATCCGCTCGTTCGTGGCAACTTCATGACCCACCAAGCGTTTTACTCTTTTTGAAATAACGATTAGGCTGTTTAGGAACGGTTAGAAAATTACCATGTTGTTTGGAAATATACTTAATAAAACTCTTTGTTTTTCGACGTAGCTATCAGTTTAATTTGATGCAACTATTAGTTTTTTGATAACAATCAACAGATTTTTAAATTCGGCTACCAGCTTAATTTGACTCACCTTCTGAGTTTTTAAGTGCAATTATCAGTTTTTTAAATTTAGCCACCAGGTTAATTTGTCTCACCTGCTAGTTTTTTAAGAGGAATTATTAGATTTTTAAATTCAGCCACCAGGTTAATTTGACTCACCTGCAATTTTTTCAAGAGCAATTCCAAGATTTTAAATTTGCTTACCAAATTATTTTGACTCGTCCGGCAGGTTTTTGAGACCAATTATCAGATTTTTATATCCGACTACGAGGTTAATTTGAATCACCTATCTGATATTTTTTGGGGCAATTACCAGATTTCAGAATTCAGCTGATACAGTTAGCAGATTTTTTTGGCGAGGAGGTTTTTAACTCCATCAATCGATTGATTTGATACACCTACCAAATACTTTCCGAGGAGTCATCAGATATTTTATTGAAGCTGTCAATTTGTTTTGATACACCTATCGTAGATGTCAAATTGTTTTGATACACCTATCGTGTTTTAAAGAGAAATTACCAGATTTCTTGTTTTATATCAAAGTACAAAAAGGTCTAGGTAAATACAAGTTTTATGGTGGTTGGCATTTTTAATAACCATCCATCCACCCTGATCTGGCGGTGGTAAATAGACGGAACCAAACTGATGGAACCAAAAGTGTGGGGTCAGAACCAAAATTTATGGAACCAGAACCTCTATTATATTTTACGAAAATTATAAAAAGCAAGTGGCCTTTCGAATGGCCAAAATATCTGATGAAGCTGCAGAGATCTTAAAGCAACAAATAACACATATCTCAAAGCAACAAGCAATTGAGCATATCCCTCTCACGGCTCTCTCACGAAAGTATCTCTCCCACCGTCACACCATTATTATCCTCTCTTCCTCTCTCAATCATTTGATGGTCTCTCCCTGAGGAGCTCGTGAATCGGGGGAAGAGGCGGCCGCGGAGCGCAATGCAACGTCAGCGGCGGCCACAAGGCGACGGGCATATCGCGGGCGGCCACGCGACGGCGGGGGTGGTATTGTCGCGTCACCGTGGCCGTCCGCATCGGCAACCTTGTCGCCGCGCTGCTCGTGCTCCTCTCCCTCACCTCCTTCGCCCCCACGCCCAGGCTTGTCGAAGTCATGCAGTATATGTAGGAGCAGATTAGGAAGGTGGAGGATTTGCAGCGACTCGGAGCCCGTCGAGCTCGTCCAGGCGGTACAATTGTGGGATTTCGCTGCGAAATTTGATATGCTATGTAGCTGGTTCACGATCTAATTCAGAGCAGCAACACGCATTACGGTTGGAGATGGTATGAAGATTTTATTTTAGGATTCTCATTGGGTCGCTGGGCAATATTCAGAGCAGCAACCATATGGCATCTATTGTGCTTCCTATGCTTACCGCCTACATTGACAGTGGAGTGTTCTGCTATACCATGTGGTGTGTATTTTTATATTGAGTCTGTTTGGTGTGTACTTTTTTGGGCAACTGTTCAGTTCATTAAAACCAGCTGCATGTTTAACTTCTAAACATTACAACTTTTGATTGTTCTGAACATGAGGCGACTGAGGAGGCCACGAACCCTAGCCGGCCTCCACTAGCCCATACACTCCCTTCCTCCTACCTGTCCGCTGAGGAAGGTGGAAGAGAGGATTTCGTTGCTCATGTTGAGAGCTCAGGCATTTGGGGGAGGCGGCCTCGCAAGGTGACGGTGATGTCCATCCGGTGACAGGAGGTGTTCGCCGGTGTTGGTGGACTTCTCCTCGGCAGTGGGGGTTGCCCTGTTGGCCTTCGGCTAGTCTGAAGATGTTGGCCTACACTAGCGTTGTTCCCATCCCACTGACTTTGGATCTGGTCTTCCCAGATCTGAAACGTATTCAAGGTCGTTGGGTGGTGGGCTTTAGCCCGGGGGAAACCTTTGACCAGCGGTGGTGGTCACGGTAACGAAGAAGACGCTTCGGGTGATGTCCTCCTCCTTGGAGGCAATGTAGAGGTCCAACCCACATCCCCTTCATCCCCCTCCCGGGTGGAAACCATGAATCCCTTGTATTGGGTGGCTGCAGCGTGGTGTCGTTTCCTCCTTGAGTCATCGTCATGGGATGGCGGGGAGGTGAATGAGGTGGTCTTTGGGAACCTGGTGGCGACATACTGATCTATGGTGGTGACGTTCTGATGTGGTCGGCTACGGCCTAGCTACCACCGGTGGTAGCCACATCTTTCTGTGTCTTCTTGTGGCGGCTTCATCCTAGAACTTGCATCGAGATGGGTGGTTGGTGTTAAGAATTGCAATGTTTTTGGGTAGCTCCTGTGAAGATTTGGTCCTGCTCAATTTTCTTGTCCTTGGCATCCCGTCGTGTGCATTCATTCGTGTCTAGGGTGAGTCGCTTTGCCTTCCAATGGTACGACGCCCTTCGACCCAGGGGCGAGAAGGCAGGGGCATTCTTCGGAGGTGGAGGCGGTGTTACCACCCGATTCTGGCCAAATCAGGAGTTGGGCCGTAAGTGAAGATGGGCTTGAAGGACGTACACGTGGAGCATCTTCGAATCGGCCTCGCGCTGAGAGTTTGGGCTAAGTTGCCCGTGTATCTGTAACATATTAGATCGCGTTGTAATTTAGATTAAAGAGATAGAGTCTGGCCCGTGCACGGTTAGGTGCACGCCTCAATTAGAAAGTCTCTTGGACTATAAATATGTATCTAGGGTTATCGGAAAAGGAGGACAATCATCGTTCAACCAACACAAATCAGGCGCATCGCCACCCCTTCTCTTCGAGGATTTCTCCCGGGTAAGCACCATGCTGCCTAGATCGCATCTAGCGATCTAGGCAGTATACGTTTATTCGTTATCCTTGTACTGCTCGTGCTGAAGCCTTGTTGATGGCGAGTAGTACTATTTATCTTTAGGTGTTTAGGGGCTTGCATTGGTGCTTTCACGTGCATATCTGCGTGGCAATGCCGTCCCTAGACACCTAGCTGCCCTTACGTCAATCTAGACGTAAGGGCAGCATCTTGCTTGTTCTTACTTAGTAGATCCGATCCATTATAGTTGCTCCTTGCTACGCAAGGATTAGTTTAATATCCGCATAGTTAGGCCTTATGCTCGGGGTCGGATGATCCGGTGGTGCGTTAGGTGTTGTTTACCGTCCCTGCGAGGGATGTTCCGGGGATCAACGTTATGTTGGTTTTTAGGCCTCTCGCAGGGGTAGTTTGCATCGTCTCTCGTAGCTGCTAGGCCCGATCGCACTTAGGACGTTCCGATTATGCGGTGAAAACCCTAAACTGTCGTGGATCGCTTTAGCTTTGTCCTGATCAAGCAGGATCCCCATGCCATTGTAAATCCAACGTGAAGCATGGGGCGATCGGCTCCTTGAGCCGATCCACGTGGAAACCCGAGAGCCGATAGGGCTCATATTTAATGTTTACGTGTCTACCATGCAGGAACAATCGAAGCACTAACACCTTCCCGATCGGGTCTAGGTCAGGTGGCACGCCCTAGCAACCGCCGGGACGTTTGGCCGTAAGATTTGCGGGACGACGCGAGGTGCCGGGGATCCACTAAGCGGCCCTGGGAGCTTCCCGGCTCTTCGTGTTGCTTAACCAACGCCCGTCGGGGGGTTTTGGAGGGTAACACATTCTGGCACGCCCGGTGGGACCATCTTCTGCAACATCCACGTCAACACCGACATCCGAGATGGCAGAAGAACAAATCACGTACAAGGATCTCCCCACGGAACACAAGAAGAAGTACGATGATCTGAAGGCCATCCTGGACGCCGAACTCATCGGCTCCTTTGAGAAGACCCGATCGCACGGCGTCAGGTTCAAAGGATTCGCACCACAAGGCATCCTCGATGGGTTGGATCTGTCCCTCCCTTCAGAGGAACGTACCGCAGCCCCGCGACAGAAATCAACTACATGGTGGCCCATTCACCGCATCGGCACTCCGAGAGCCCGGTGAATACTTTGGAGCGCGTTGCGCTCCGTGTGGTGCAAGAGATCATGGAGCGTCGATACTCCCCTTCAGGACCTGTTCTAGGGACTCACCAGGGAGAGATACAACTCCACACCAGGCCACCTCTGCCGTACGCAACGGCGGCTCCACAGCAACAAGGCTCACCGGCATACGTCGTCTACAAAGTTGGGGGTGACCCGGGCGACTATCAGTTCTTCCATGACCCGCCCAAGGAAATCCCACACGGATACGTGTGCGCGTATGTGCCGGATTGCAACAGCTGGACGCAAGCGATCCAGGCCCCACCAGGAGGGATCGCCAGAGCAGGAGCGATTGTTCCGGCAGGGAGAACGACTGCAGCAGCGGGGAGTCTAGGAGCGGAAGCTGAGAAACAAGCGTGGCTAGCCAAGTACACCACTGCACCAGTCCAGGAAAGCTCAGCCGCCAGTACCTCCACCGCAGATCAAATCAGCGCAGTCCTGAGAGATCAGTTCGGCATCTTGCCGAAGAAGAAGATAATCGGCTATTCCAAGCCGTACCCTAATGAGTTCGACCTGATCCCACTACCGCCTAAGTACCGGCTTCCGGACTTCAACAAATTCAGTGGGTCAGAAGGGTCAAGCTCCATCGAGCACGTGAGCCGATACCTAGCCCAGCCGGGCATGGTTTCGATGATCGGATCAGCTACGGGTAAGGTTCTTCTCGCAGTCCCTCACCGGTCCAGCGTTTGGATGGTACACCTCGTTGCCGCCAAATTCAGTGCAATCATGGAAGCAGCTGGAGGAACTGTTCCACACCCAGTACCATTCAGAAGGTACTGAAGCTGGTATTGCCGAACTAGCTCAGGTTCGGCAGAAGCGAGGAGAGACAGTCTCTGAATACATCCAACGTTTCAGAACTGTCAAGAACCGATGCTATTCGGCTCACTTAACTGAGAAAGAGGCGAGTCGAGCTGGCCGTGGCAGGCCTTGCAGCGTCGTTCAAAGACTCGACGTTCCAGGTTGAGTACAACTCGTTGACGCACTCGGTCAATAGACCGACCTTATATGAACAGCGCCATCCGGAACCGTACCAGGACAAGTTCAAGCGCGCGATAACCCTGGTCAATGCTGATGAGGATGAAGATTCCGCGGAAGATCGGAAGTTGCGATAGCCGAGTGGACTCGGACGCCGACACTGTGTCCCGCAAATGGGTGAACCCGCCGGGGCCTCCAAGAGGGTTGGACTTTGACGTGACCAAGACTCGAACAGATCTTCGATCCGCTTCGAAAGAGAAACAGCTTGAAGCTACCCAAAGGCCACAAGATCCCTACGGCACAGGAGATGAACAAGAGGCCATACCGCAAATGGCATCATACGTTCACGCACGCTACCAATGATCGCAAAGTGTTGCGCACACAAATTCAGATGGCGATAGAATCAGGCCGATTAACTTTCGGACAGTTTGCCATGAAGGTAGACATGCGTCCGTTTCCGGACGTCAACATGGTGGACCTAAGCCACTCCATAAGAGAGCCAGGGTTCTCTTTCGATGTCAATATGGCAGGGTTTGTGATCCTCCATGGCGTGGACAAAGCAGAGAGCAGCCACTCCCGTGGCAAGGATAAAGAAGAGGCCGTTCCACGCGACCGGCCCCAAGACGACGATAGACGGTACCTAACCGAGGAGGAGGTGAGAAGCATACGGTATCAGCGCCCATTATCCGTGCATCTCCTCAACAAATATGAGCAGCAGTACGACCGACGTCGGCGCTACGACGAAGACGATGAAAGATATCGTCGGTCTGATGCGGAGAACAGGAGGTATCGTCAGAATAGCGGCAACAACGACGGGTACGAACGTCGCGCCGGTGGGAGGTCGGGGAACAAGACAACGTGGATAGGCACCGGAACTGTCCCTTCTTCAAACATTGCTGGGACTCGAGAATGAGCCGATTGCCAACAATCGAGAACTGCCCAGAATGCACACAGCAAAGGAGAAGGACGAACGAAGTTTCAGTGTTCGAGCGTCTAGGACCTCTCCCACATCAAAGTAAACGAGCTGAGTCATCTCAAGAAGAAGACTTTGAGGAGTCGGATGGAGAAGAAGATAGGTATCACCGACCAAGGTGGTGCCCTGATGGACTCAGCCATTCTCAGAAGCGTAGGGTGCAGCGGCTGCGAAACTTGGAAGAAGCCGAGGCACAGTACCTGTATACGTTGAGAAGAGCACGGCCCGATCTGGCCGTGAAAATCCAGCAGACGTTGGAGACAAAGGCGCGCCCGCCAAAGAAAGTATGGCGCCCAAAACAGGCGAAAGCCGATGCACAGGCATCGGCTGATGCCGATGCAGAGGCATCGGCTGATACGAACATGATATCCATGACCCGGACGGAGTAGCAAGTCCAAGACATTGGACATACGTGGCAAGGCCGGTCCCCGAGATCGGCCCTCAAAAAATGAAAAGCAAAGGATCTTATCTCCCAGCATGCCACGTAGCTACAATGAAAATCCAAGAAGTTGCAAATCATCGCCAAATCCTTGCGACAAAAAAGGAGGCCGATTCCCGCAATCGGCCAAAATTATCCTCAACATACCTTGTCTGCGTTCAGCATTGATCCAACAGATGCCTGAAGAGCCGATGCCATCAATTACTTGACAGAATCGGCTCGGGGGGCACATAGAGGGATGAGATACGAGGATACGAAGCTGGGAACGGATGTCAAACGTCCAGCAGAGCAGCTCAAGCATGGGGGCCGATACATAAACAAATCGGCCACAAAAAATCGAAAACTCAAAATTTTTTAGCACAGCCGATGCAGAGGCATCGACTTAAGAATTCAAAGCCGATGCACGGCCATCGACTCAAGGTATTGTTACAGGCAGAAGCCTAATGGAGCAGTCACCGAGGTACATAGCGATGTTCTACTGAAGAAGTCCCTCAGTGGAATGGTTGGTGGCTCCATTGGCAAATCCTCGAGGTCAGCAGCGGCTCGCGTAAGCATGCGGATCGGAGCTGGAATGGCTCGGGGGCAGCTCACCTTGGAGGTTCTCTCGCTATTGACAGCCGATTCGGTTAGAATCGGCTAACGTTGCGCTACAGCTTGGAAAGCCGATGACGACCCATGTGGCTGGTCCACTTCTGTGCTCGCCTGGACCAAGGCTCGGGGGGCAGCTAGCCCTAAAAATTCCTCATCCTGAAGAGCCAGTGGTGTTGAAATTGGCTATCTCTGCGTCCTAACCATGCTGAACAGGAGAGCTCTTGCAGAGTAAAACCACCAGGGTTGAAAGGAGGAGTTGGAAGAAGGAGCCATCATCGTTGATCAGGCTCTAAACCAGTTCGTTGCTGCAAAGAAACAAACGGCACGAGGGAAGCTGTGAACGAGTGACACCTGTTTTACAGGAGTATCGGCTTCAAGATCAAGATTGTCGAGCAACGGACTAAGGAGCTTTCCCGGAAGCATTAATCCAGGAGTTGTGCCGTCAGGACAAATACTACGATCGGATGATTTTAAAGTCCAAGGATCTAGGGGTCTCACAGATCGCACGTTGGACCTGTCCGGTTGGAGGTTTGGATCTGAATTTCATGGATTGCAAGTTAATATCCGAGAAGGTGATTGGATCGACCTGTTTTGCAATCTATTGGAAAAGCCGATGCTTTGCCATCGGCTCATTGAGCATCTACCGAATCGACAATCGGCGGACTCGGCACGAAGGGCAATCGCCTAAATCATCACTAAGGAATCGATAAAATCAAATGGGGAATTCTTCATTGATAAACAAGGGTTTCTTACATAAAGAGCTGATTGCTCTCAAAAGGAATTGCTAGGGGGAACATTGCCCCATCTACTACTCCTAGCTCTATCCTATCTAAGGGCCGCTGCTGCCCTCATCGTCGCCGTCGCCGCTGTCGGCGCTGCTCCCGGCCGGCTCGTCGTCACTGCTGTAGTGACCACCGGCGGGACCTTCATTGTCCTCATCTTCTTCGCTAGCGTCGCCATAGTCGCTGTCGAAGTCGCTGATGTTGCCGGGCCAGGGGCAGAGACGCTTGGCCGGCGGTTCGTCGGAGGAGGTGGTGTCCTCCTCCTCTTCCTTCACCTCTTCGGCGGAGGAGTAGCCGTCCCAGGAGAAGCCGTCGTCGTCGCTTTCCTCCTCCGATTGCCCAACGGCAAGGAAGCGAAGGTCGCTCTCCCCGTCCGTTAAGGACTGGTCGTCTTCTGACCAGACGAATGAGTCGTGGGTCGACTCGTCCCCGTCGGCTATGGCGCGGCGAATGTTGGCCGCGTGGACCTCCTGTGGGTCCCGTTCAGGCGTTGGCTCACGGGAGGTGGAGGATTGGGTGGAAAGACCCGATGAGGGAGAAGACGAAGAGGAAGACATGGCGGTGGAGGAGGGTTTTTCGGTTTGCCGATGGCTACTGTGGAGCAGGGGGATGAAGAAAGAAACCACAGGAAGTGGCCAAATAAAAAGGGGTATAGCGATTTAATGCCTAAGCAGTTCCCGAGGACGTGGTGCCAGAACCGTCAAATCGAGCAGAGAAGTTGAGAAGGCAAGACATCATCACGAAGAAAACTGCTACGGTTCTGCCACGACATGACCCTTCGAAGGGAACATATGGTTTTGCAATTACCATTATCAAAACCAGGGGGGCATGTGTTACCACCCGATTCTGGCCAAATCAGGAGTTGGGCCGTAAGTGAAGATGGGCTTGAAGGACGTACACGTGGAGCATCTTCGAATCGGCCTCGCGCTGAGAGTTTGGGCTAAGTTGCCCGTGTATCTGTAACATATTAGATCGCGTTGTAATTTAGATTAAAGAGATAGAGTCTGGCCCGTGCACGGTTAGGTGCACGCCTCAATTAGAAAGTCTCTTGGACTATAAATATGTATCTAGGGTTATCGGAAAAGGAGGACAATCATCGTTCAACCAACACAAATCAGGCGCATCGCCACCCCTTCTCTTCGAGGATTTCTCCCGGGTAAGCACCATGCTGCCTAGATCGCATCTAGCGATCTAGGCAGTATACGTTTATTCGTTATCCTTGTACTCGCTCGTGCTGAAGCCTTGTTGATGGCGAGCAGTACTATTTATCTTTAGGTGTTTAGGGGCTTGCATTGGTGCTTTCACGTGCATATCTGCGTGGCAATGCCGTCCCTAGACACCTAGCTGCCCTTACGTCAATCTAGACGTAAGGGCAGCATCTTGCTTGTTCTTACTTAGTAGATCCGATCCATTATAGTTGCTCCTTGCTACGCAAGGATTAGTTTAATATCTGCATAGTTAGGCCTTATGCTGGGGTCGGATGATCCGGTGGTGCGTTAGGTGTTGTTTACCGTCCCTGCGAGGGATGTTCCGGGATCAACGTTATGTTGGTTTTTAGGCCTCTCGCAGGGGTAGTTTGCATCGTCTCTCGTAGCTGCTAGGCCCGATCGCACTTAGGACGTTCCGATTATGCGGTGAAAACCCTAAACTGTCGTGGATCGCTTTAGCTTTGTCCTGATCAAGCGGGATCCCCATGCCATTGTAAATCCAACGTGAAGCATGGGGCGATCGGCTCCTTGAGCCGATCCACGTGGAAACCCGAGAGCCGATAGGGCTCGTATTTAATGTTTACATGTCTACCATGCAGGAACAATAGAAGCACTAACACCTTCCCGATCGGGTCTAGGTCGGGTGGCACGCCCTAGCAACCGCCGGGACGTTTGGCCGAAGATTTGCGGGACGACGCGAGGTGCCGGGGATCCACTAAGCGGCCCCGGGAGCTTCCCGGCTCTTCGTGTTGCTTAACCAACGCCCGTCGGGGGTTTTGGAGGGTAACACATTCTCGGCACGCCCGGTGGGACCATCTTCCGCAACATCCACGTCAACACCGACATCCGAGATGGCGGAAGAACAAATCACGTACAAGGATCTCCCCACGGAACACAAGAAGAAGTACGATGATCTGAAGGCCATCCTGGACGCCGAACTCATCGGCTCCTTTGAGAAGACCCGATCGCACGGCGTCAGGTTCAAAGGATTCGCACCACAAGGCATCCTCGATGGGTTGGATCCGTCCCTCCCTTCGGAGGAACGTACCGCAGCCCCGCGACAGAAATCAACTACATGGTGGCCCATTCACCGCATCGGCACTCCGAGAGCCCGGTGAACACTTTGGAGCGCGTTGCGCTCCGTGTGGTGCAAGAGATCATGGAGCGTCGATACTCCCCTTCAGGACCTGTTCTAGGGACGCACCAGGGAGAGATACAACTCCACACCAGGCCACCTCTCGCCGTACGCAACGGCGGCTCCACAGCAACAAGGCTCACCGGCATACGTCGTCTACAAAGTTGGGGGTGACCCGGGCGACTATCAGTTCTTCCATGACCCGCCCAAGGAAATCCCACACGGATACGTGTGCGCGTATGTGCCGGATTGCAACAGCCTGGACGCAAGCGATCCGAGCCCCACCGGGAGGGATCGCCGGAGCAGGAGCGATTGTTCCGGCAGGGAGAACGACCGCAGCGAGCGGGGAGTCTAGGAGCGGAAGCTGAGAAACAAGCGTGGCTAGCCAAGTACACCACCGCACCAGTCCAGAAAGCTCAGCCGCCAGTACCTCCACCGCAGATCAAATCAGCGCGAGTCCCGAGAGATCGGTTCGGCATCTTGCCGAAGAAGAAGATAATCGGCTATTCCAAGCCGTACCCTAATGAGTTCGACCTGATCCCACTACCGCCTAAGTACCGGCTTCCGGACTTCAACAAATTCAGTGGGTCAGAAGGGTCAAGCTCCATCGAGCACGTGAGCCGATACCTAGCCCAGCTCGGGCATGGTTTCGATATCGGATCAGCTACGGGTAAGGTTCTTCTCGCAGTCCCTCACCGGTCCAGCGTTTGGATGGTACACCTCGTTGCCGCCAAATTCAGTGCAATCATGGAAGCAGCTGGAGGAACTGTTCCACACCCAGTACCATTCAGAAGGTACTGAAGCTGGTATTGCCGAACTAGCTCAGGTTCGGCAGAAGCGAGGAGAGACAGTCTCTGAATACATCCAACGTTTCAGAACTGTCAAGAACCGATGCTATTCGGCTCACTTAACTGAGAAAGAGGCAGTCGAGCTGGCCGTGGCAGGCCTTGCAGCGTCGTTCAAAGACCTGACGTTCCAGGTTGAGTACAACTCGTTGACGCACCTGGTCAATAGACTGACCTTATATGAACAGCGCCATCCAGAACTGTACCAGGACAAGTTCAAGCGCGCGATAACCCTGGTCAATGCTGATGAGGATGAAGATTCCGCGGAAGATCAGGAAGTTGCAGTAGCCGAGTGGACTCGGACGCCAGTACCTGTGTCCTGCAAATGGGTGAACCCGCCAGGGCCTCCAAGAGGGTTGGACTTTGACGTGACCAAGACTGAACAGATCTTCGATCTGCTTCTGAAGAGAAACAGCTTGAAGCTACCCGAAGGCCACAAGATCCCTACGGCACGGAGATGAACAAGAGGCCATACCGCAAATGGCATCATACGTTCACGCACTCTACCAATGATCGCAAAGTGTTGCGCGCACAAATTCAGATGGCGATAGAATCAGGCCGATTAACTTTCGGACAGTTTGCCATGAAGGTAGACATGCGTCCGTTTCCGGACGTCAACATGGTGGACCTAAGCCACTCCATAAGAGAGCCAGGGTTCTCTTTCGATGTCAATATGGCAGGGTTTGTGATCCTCCATGGCGTGGACAAAGCAGAGAGCAGCCACTCCCGTGGCAAGGATAAAGAAGAGGCCGTTCCACGCGACCGGCCCCAAGACGACGATAGACGGTACCTAACCGAGGAGGAGGTGAGAAGCATACGGTATCGGCGCCCATTATCCGTGCATCTCCTCAACAAATATGAGCAGCAGTACGACCGACGTCGGCGCTACGACGAAGACGATGAAAGATATCGTCGGTCTGATGCGGAGAACAGGAGGTATCGTCAGAATAGCGGCAACAACGACGGGTACGAACGTCGCGCCAGTGGGAGGTCAGGGGAACAAGACAACGTGGATAGGCACTGGAACTGTCCCTTCTTCAAACATTGCTGGGACTCAGGAATGAGCCGATTGCCAACAATCGAGAACTGCCCAGAATGCACACAAGCAAAGGAGAAGGACGAACGAAGTTTCAGTGTTCGAGCGTCTAGGACCTCTCCCACATCAGAGTAAACGAGCTGAGTCATCTCAAGAAGAAGACTTTGAGGAGTCGGATGGAGAAGAAGATAGGTATCACCGACCAAGGTGGTGCCCTGATGGACTCAGCCATTCTCAGAAGCGTAGGGTGCAGCGGCTGCGAAACTTGGAAGAAGCCGAGGCACAGTACCTGTATACGTTGAGAAGAGCACGGCCCGATCTGGCCGTGAAAATCCAGCAGACGTTGGAGACAAAGGCGCGCCCGCCAAAGAAAGTATGGCGCCCAAAACAGGCGAAAGCCGATGCACAGGCATCGGCTGATGCCGATGCGGAGGCATCGGCCGATACGAACATGATATCCATGACCCGGACGGAGTAGCAAGTCCAAGACATTGGACATACGTGGCAAGGCCGGTCCCTGAGATCGGCCCTCAAAAAATGAAAAGCAAAGGATCTTATCTCCAGCATGCCACGTAGCTACAATGAAAATCCAAGAAGTTGCAAATCATCGCCAAATCCTTGCGACAAAAAGGAGGCCGATTCCCGCAATCGGCCAAAATTATCCTCAACATACCTTGTCTGCGTTCAAGCATTGATCCAACAGATGCCTGAAGAGCCGATGCCATCAATTACTTGACAGAATCGGCTCGGGGGGCACATAGAGGGATGAGATACGAGGATACGAAGCTGGGAACGGATGTCAAACGTCCAGCAGAGCAGCTCAAGCATGGGGGCCGATACATAAACAAATCGGCCACAAAAAATCGAAAACTCCAAATTTTTGAGCACAGCCGATGCAGAGGCATCGACTTAAGAATTCAAAGCCGATGCACGGCCATCGACTCAAGGTATTGTTACAGGCAGAAGCCTAATGGAGCAGTCACCGAGGTACATAGCGATGTTCTACTGAAGAAGTCCCTCAGTGGAATGGTTGGTGGCTCCATTGGCAAATCCTCGAGGTCGGCAGCGCTCGCGTAAGCATGCGGATCGGAGCTGGAATGGCTCGGGGGCAGCTCACCTTGGAGGTTCTCTGCTATTGACAGCCGATTCGGTTAGAATCGGCTAACGTTGCGCTACAGTTGGAAAGCCGATGACGACCCATGTGGCTGGTCCACTTCTGTGCTCGCCTGGACCAAGGCTCGGGGGGCAGCTAGCCCTAAAAATTCCTCATCCTGAAGAGCCAGTGGTGTTGAAATTGGCTATCTCTGCGTCCTAACCATGCTGAACAGGAGAGCTCTTGCAGAGTAAAACCACCAGGGTTGAAAGGAGGAGTTGGAAGAAGGAGCCATCATCGTTGATCAGGCTCTAAACCAGTTCGTTGCTGCAAAGAAACAAACGGCACGAGGGAAGCTGTGAACGAGTGACACCTGTTTTACAGGAGTATCGGCTTCAAGATCAAGATTGTCAGCAACGGACTAAGGAGCTTTCCTGGAAGCATTAATCCAGGAGTTGTGCCATCAGGACAAATACTACGATCGGATGATTTTAAAGTCCAAGGATCTAGGGGTCTCACAGCTGCACGTTGGACCTGTCCGGTTGGAGGTTTGGATCTGAATTTCATGGATTGCAAGTTAATATCTGAGAAGGTGATTGGATCGACCTGTTTTGCAATCTATTGGAAAAGCTGATGCTTTGCCATCGGCTCATTGAGCATCTACCGAATCGACAATCGGCAGACTCAGTACGAAGGGCAATCGGCTAAATCATCACTAAGGAATCAGTAAAATCAAATGGGGAATTCTTCATTGATAAACAAGGGTTTCTTACATAAAGAGCTGATTGCTCTCAAAAGGAATTGCTAGGGGGAACATTGCCCCATCTACTACTCCTAGCTCTATCCTATCTAAGGGCCGTTGCTGCCCTCATCGTCGCCGTCGCCGCTGTCGGCGCTGCTCCCGGCCGGCTCGTCGTCACTGCTGTAGTGACCACCGGCGGGACCTTCATTGTCCTCATCTTCTTCGCTAGCGTCGCCATAGTCGCTGTCGAAGTCGCCGATGTTGCCGGGCCGGGGGCGAGACGCTTGGCCGGCGGTTCGTCGGAGGAGGTGGTGTCCTCCTCCTCTTCCTTCACCTCTTCGGCGGAGGAGTAGCCGTCCCAGGAGAAGCCGTCGTCGTCGCTTTCCTCCTCCGATTGCCCAACGGCAAGGAAGCGAAGGTCGCTCTCCCCGTCCGTTAAGGACTGGTCGTCTTCTGACCAGACGAATGAGTCGTGGGTCGACTCGTACCCGTTGGCTATGGCGCGGCGAATGTTGGCCGCGTGGACCTCCTGTGGGTCCCGTTCAGGCGTTGGCTCACGGGAGGTGGAGGATTGGGTGGAAAGACCCGATGAGGGAGAAGACGAAGAGGAAGACATGGCGGCGGAGGAGGGTTTTTCGGTTTGCCGATGGCTACTGTGGAGCAGGGGGATGAAGAAAGAAACCACAGGAAGTGGCCAAATAAAAAGGGGTATAGCGATTTAATGCCTAAGCAGTTCCCGAGGACGTGGTGCCAGAACCGTCAAATCGAGCAGAGAAGTTGAGAAGGCAAGACATCATCACGAAGAAAACTGCTACGGTTCTGCCACGACATGACCCTTCGAAGGGAACAGATGGTTTTGCAATTACCATTATCAAAACCAGGGGGGCATGTGTTACCACCCGATTCGGCCAAATCGGGAGTTGGGCCGTAAGTGAAGATGGGCTTGAAGGACGTACACGTGGAGCATCTTCGAATCGGCCTCGCGCTGAGAGTTTGGGCTAAGTTGCCCGTGTATCTGTAACATATTAGATCGCGTTGTAATTTAGATTAAAGAGATAGAGTCTGGCCCGTGCACGGTTAGGTGCACGCCTCAATTAGAAAGTCTCTTGGACTATAAATATGTATCTAGGGTTATCGGAAAAGGAGGACAATCATCGTTCAACCAACACAAATCAGGC
Organism: Lolium rigidum; assembly: GCF_022539505.1. Lineage (NCBI taxonomy): Eukaryota > Viridiplantae > Streptophyta > Magnoliopsida > Poales > Poaceae > Lolium > Lolium rigidum. The sequence continues at coordinate 46,573 of NW_025899963.1, read as the reverse complement.
GCATCGCCACCCCTTCTCTTCGAGGATTTCTCCCGGGTAAGCACCATGCTGCCTAGATCGCATCTAGCGATCTAGGCAGTATACGTTTATTCGTTATCCTTGTACTGCTCGTGCTGAAGCCTTGTTGATGGCGAGCAGTACTATTTATCTTTAGGTGTTTAGGGGCTTGCATTGGTGCTTTCACGTGCATATCTGCGTGGCAATGCCGTCCCTAGACACCTAGCTGCCCTTACGTCAATCTAGACGTAAGGGCAGCATCTTGCTTGTTCTTACTTAGTAGATCCGATCCATTATAGTTGCTCCTTGCTACGCAAGGATTAGTTTAATATCTGCATAGTTAGGCCTTATGATGGGGTCGGATGATCCGGTGGTGCGTTAGGTGTTGTTTACCGTCCCTGCGAGGGATGTTCCGGGGATCAACGTTATGTTGGTTTTTAGGCCTCTCGCAGGGGTAGTTTGCATCGTCTCTCGTAGCTGCTAGGCCCGATCGCACTTAGGACGTTCCGATTATGCGGTGAAAACCCTAAACCGTCGTGGATCGCTTTAGCTTTGTCCCGATCAAGCGGGATCCCCATGCCATTGTAAATCCAACGTGAAGCATGGGGCGATCGGCTCCTTGAGCCGATCCACGGGAAACCCGAGAGCCGATAGGGCTCGTATTTAATGTTTACGTGTCTACCATGCAGGAACAATCGAAGCACTAACACCTTCCCGATCGGGTCTAGGTCGGGTGGCACGCCCTAGCAACCGCCGGGACGTTTGGCCGGAAGATTTGCGGGACGACGCGAGGTGCCGGGGATCCACTAAGCGGCCCTGGGAGCTTCCCGGCTCTTCGTGTTGCTTAACCAACGCCCGTCGGGGGGTTTTGGAGGGTAACACATTCTGGCACGCCCGGTGGGACCATTTTCTGCAACATCCACGTCAACACCGACATCCGAGATGGCAGAAGAACAAATCACGTACAAGGATCTCCCCACGGAACACAAGAAGAAGTACGATGATCTGAAGGCCATCCTGGACGCCGAACTCATCGGCTCCTTTGAGAAGACCCGATCGCACGGCGTCAGGTTCAAAGGATTCGCACCACAAGGCATCCTCGATGGGTTGGATCTGTCCCTCCCTTCAGAGGAACGTACCAGAGCCCTGCGACGGAAATCAACTACATGGTGGCCCATTCACCGCATCGGCACTCCGAGAGCCCGGTGAATACTTTGGAGCGCGTTGCGCTCCGTGTGGTGCAAGAGATCATGGAGCGTCGATACTCCCCTTCAGGACCTGTTCTAGGGACTCACCAGGGAGAGATACAACTCCACACCAGGCCACCTCTGCCGTACGCAACGGCGGCTCCACAGCAACAAGGCTCACCGGCATACGTCGTCTACAAAGTTGGGGGTGACCCGGGCGACTATCAGTTCTTCCATGACCCGCCCAAGGAAATCCCACACGGATACGTGTGCGCGTATGTGCCGGATTGCAACAGCTGGACGCAAGCGATCCAGGCCCCACCAGGAGGGATCGCCAGAGCAGGAGCGATTGTTCCGGCAGGGAGAACGACTGCAGCAGCGGGGAGTCTAGGAGCGGAAGCTGAGAAACAAGCGTGGCTAGCCAAGTACACCACTGCACCCGGTCCAGGAAAGCTCAGCCGCCAGCACCTCCACCGCAGATCAAATCAGCGCAGTCCCGAGAGATCGGTTCGGCATCTTGCCGAAGAAGAAGATAATCGGCTATTCCAAGCCGTACCCTAATGAGTTCGACCTGATCCCACTACCGCCTAAGTACCGGCTTCCGGACTTCAACAAATTCAGTGGGTCAGAAGGGTCAAGCTCCATCGAGCACGTGAGCCGATACCTAGCCCAGCTGGGCATGGTTTCAGTATCGGATCAGCTACGGGTAAGGTTCTTCTCGCAGTCCCTCACCGGTCCAGCGTTTGGATGGTACACCTCGTTGCCGCCAAATTCAGTGCAATCATGGAAGCAGCTGGAGGAACTGTTCCACACCCAGTACCATTCAGAAGGTACTGAAGATGGTATTGCCGAACTAGCTCAGGTTCGGCGAAGCGAGGAGAGACAGTCTCCGAATACATCCAACGTTTCGGAACCGTCAAGAACCGATGCTATTCGGCTCACTTAACTGAGAAAGAGGCAGTCGAGCTGGCCGTGGCAGGCCTTGCAGCGTCGTTCAAAGACCTGACGTTCCAGGTTGAGTACAACTCGTTGACGCACCTGGTCAATAGACTGACCTTATATGAACAGCGCCATCCAGAACTGTACCAGGACAAGTTCAAGCGCGCGATAACCCTGGTCAATGCTGATGAGGATGAAGATTCCGCGGAAGATCAGGAAGTTGCAGTAGCCGAGTGGACTCGGACGCCGCACTCGTGTCCCGCAAATGGGTGAACCCGCCGGGGCCTCCAAGAGGGTTGGACTTTGACGTGACCAAGACCGAACAGATCTTCGATCTGCTTCTGAAAGAGAAACAGTTGAAGCTACCCGAAGGCCACAAGATCCCTACGGCACAGGAGATGAACAAGAGGCCATACTGCAAATGGCATCATACGTTCACGCACGCTACCAATGACTGCAAAGTGTTGCGCGCACAAATTCAGATGGCGATAGAATCAGGCCGATTAACTTTCGGACAGTTTGCCATGAAGGTAGACATGCGTCCGTTTCCGGACGTCAACATGGTGGACCTAAGCCACTCCATAAGAGAGCCAGGGTTCTCTTTCGATGTCAATATGGCAGGGTTTGTGATCCTCCATGGCGTGGACAAAGCAGAGAGCAGCCACTCCCGTGGCAAGGATAAAGAAGAGGCCGTTCCACGCGACCGGCCCCAAGACGACGATAGACGGTACCTAACCGAGGAGGAGGTGAGAAGCATACGGTATCAGCGCCCATTATCCGTGCATCTCCTCAACAAATATGAGCAGCAGTACGACCGACGTCGGCGCTACGACGAAGACGATGAAAGATATCGTCGGTCTGATGCGGAGAACAGGAGGTATCGTCAGAATAGCGGCAACAACGATGGGTACGAACGTCGCGCCAGTGGGAGGTCAGGGGAACAAGACAACGTGGATAGGCACTGGAACTGTCCCTTCTTCAAACATTGCTGGGACTCAGGAATGAGCCGATTGCCAACAATCGAGAACTGCCCAGAATGCACACAGCAAAGGAGAAGGACGAACGAAGTTTCAGTGTTCGAGCGTCTAGGACCTCTCCCACATCAGAGTAAACGAGCTGAGTCATCTCAAGAAGAAGACTTTGAGGAGTCGGATGGAGAAGAAGATAGGTATCACCGACCAAGGTGGTGCCCTGATGGACTCAGCCATTCTTAGAAGCGTAGGGTGCAGCGGCTGCGAAACTTGGAAGAAGCCGAGGCACGATACCGTATACGTTGAGAAGAGCACGGCCCGATCTGGCCGTGAAAATCCAGCAGACGTTGGAGACAAAGGCGCGCCCGCCAAAGAAAGTATGGCGCCCAAAACAGGCGAAAGCCGATGCACAGGCATCGGCTGATGCCGATGCAGAGGCATCGGCTGATACGAACATGATATCCATGACCCGGACGGAGTAGCAAGTCCAAGACATTGGACATACGTGGCAAGGCCGGTCCCTGAGATCGGCCCTCAAAAAATGAAAAGCAAAGGATCTTATCTCCAGCATGCCACGTAGCTACAATGAAAATCCAAGAAGTTGCAAATCATCGCCAAATCCTTGCGACAAAAAAGGAGGCCGATTCCCGCAATCGGCCAAAATTATCCTCAACATACCTTGTCTGCGTTCAGCATTGATCCAACGAGATGCTCGAAGAGCCGATGCCATCAATTACTTGACAGAATCGGCTCGGGGGCACATAGAGGGATGAGATACGAGGATACGAAGCTGGGAACGGATGTCAAACGTCCAGCAGAGCAGCTCAAGCATGGGGGCCGATACATAAACAAATCGGCCACAAAAAATCGAAAACTCCAAATTTTTGAGCACAGCCGATGCAGAGGCATCGACTTAAGAATTCAAAGCCGATGCACGGCCATCGACTCAAGGTATTGTTACAGGCAGAAGCCTAATGGAGCAGTCACCGAGGTACATAGCGATGTTCTACTGAAGAAGTCCCTCAGTGGAATGGTTGGTGGCTCCATTGGCAAATCCTCGAGGTCAGCAGCGCCTGCGTAAGCATGCAGATCAGAGCTGGAATGGCTCGGGGGGCAGCTCACCTTGGAGGTTCTCTGCTATTGACAGCCGATTCGGTTAGAATCGGCTAACGTTGCGCTACAGTTGGAAAGCCGATGACGACCCATGTGGCTGGTCCACTTCTGTGCTCGCCTGGACCAAGGCTCGGGGGGCAGCTAGCCCTAAAAATTCCTCATCCTGAAGAGCCAGTGGTGTTGAAATTGGCTATCTCTGCGTCCTAACCATGCTGAACAGGAGAGCTCTTGCAGAGTAAAACCACCGGGGTTGAAAGGAGGAGTTGGAAGAAGGAGCCATCATCGTTGATCAGGCTCTAAACCAGTTCGTTGCTGCAAAGAAACAAACGGCACGAGGGAAGCTGTGAACGAGTGACACCTGTTTTACAGGAGTATCGGCTTCAAGATCAAGATTGTCAGCAACGGACTAAGGAGCTTTCCTGGAAGCATTAATCCAGGAGTTGTGCCGTCAGGACAAATACTACGATCGGATGATTTTAAAGTCCAAGGATCTAGGGGTCTCACAGCTGCACGTTGGACCTGTCCGGTTGGAGGTTTGGATCTGAATTTCATGGATTGCAAGTTAATATCTGAGAAGGTGATTGGATCGACCTGTTTTGCAATCTATTGGAAAAGCTGATGCTTTGCCATCGGCTCATTGAGCATCTACCGAATCGACAATCGGCGGACTCAGTACGAAGGGCAATCAGCTAAATCATCACTAAGGAATCAGTAAAATCAAATGGGGAATTCTTCATTGATAAACAAGGGTTTCTTACATAAAGAGCTGATTGCTCTCAAAAGGAATTGCTAGGGGGAACATTGCCCCATCTACTACTCCTAGCTCTATCCTATCTAAGGGCCGCTGCTGCCCTCATCGTCGCCGTCGCCGCTGTCGGCGCTGCTCCCGGCCGGCTCGTCGTCACTGCTGTAGTGACCACCGGCGGGACCTTCATTGTCCTCATCTTCTTCGCTAGCGTCGCCATAGTCGCTGTCGAAGTCGCTGATGTTGCCGGGCCAGGGGCAGAGACGCTTGGCCGGCGGTTCGTCGGAGGAGGTGGTGTCCTCCTCCTCTTCCTTCACCTCTTCGGCGGAGGAGTAGCCGTCCCAGGAGAAGCCGTCGTCGTCGCTTTCCTCCTCCGATTGCCCAACGGCAAGGAAGCGAAGGTCGCTCTCCCCGTCCGTTAAGGACTGGTCGTCTTCTGACCAGACGAATGAGTCGTGGGTCGACTCGTCCCCGTCGGCTATGGCGCGGCGAATGTTGGCCGCGTGGACCTCCTGTGGGTCCCGTTCAGGCGTTGGCTCACGGGAGGTGGAGGATTGGGTGGAAAGACCCGATGAGGGAGAAGACGAAGAGGAAGACATGGCAGCGGAGGAGGGTTTTTCGGTTTGCCGATGGCTACTGTGGAGCAGGGGGATGAAGAAAGAAACCACAGGAAGTGGCCAAATAAAAAGGGGTATAGCGATTTAATGCCTAAGCAGTTCCCGAGGACGTGGTGCCAGAACCGTCAAATCGAGCAGAGAAGTTGAGAAGGCAAGACATCATCACGAAGAAAACTGCTACGGTTCTGCCACGACATGACCCTTCGAAGGGAACAGATGGTTTTGCAATTACCATTATCAAAACCAGGGGGGCATGTGTTACCACCCGATTCTGGCCAAATCAGGAGTTGGGCCGTAAGTGAAGATGGGCTTGAAGGACGTACACGTGGAGCATCTTCGAATCGGCCTCGCGCTGAGAGTTTGGGCTAAGTTGCCCGTGTATCTGTAACATATTAGATCGCGTTGTAATTTAGATTAAAGAGATAGAGTCTGGCCCGTGCACGGTTAGGTGCACGCCTCAATTAGAAAGTCCCTTGGACTATAAATATGTATCTAGGGTTATCGGAAAAGGAGGACAATCATCGTTCAACCAACACAAATCAGGCGCATCGCCACCCCTTCTCTTCGAGGGTTTCTCCCGGGTAAGCACCATGCTGCCTAGATCGCATCTAGCGATCTAGGCAGTATACGTTTATTCGTTATCCTTGTACTGCTCGTGCTGAAGCCTTGTTGATGGCGAGCAGTACTATTTATCTTTAGGTGTTTAGGGGCTTGCATTGGTGCTTTCACGTGCATATCTGCGTGGCAATGCCGTCCCTAGACACCTAGCTGCCCTTACGTCGATCTAGACGTAAGGGCAGCATCTTGCTTGTTCTTACTTAGTAGATCCGATCCGTTATAGTTGCTCCTTGCTACGCAAGGATTAGTTTAATATCTGCATAGTTAGGCCTTATGTCTGGGGTCGGATGATCCGGTGGTGCGTTAGGTGTTGTTTACCGTCCCTGCGAGGGATGTTCCGGGGATCAACGTTATGTTGGTTTTTAGGCCTCTCGCAGGGGTAGTTTGCATCGTCTCTCGTAGCTGCTAGGTCCGATCGCACTTAGGACGTTCCGATTATGCGGTGAAAACCCTAAACTGTCGTGGATCGCTTTAGCTTTGTCCTGATCAAGCAGGATCCCCATGCCATTGTAAATCCAACGTGAAGCATGGGGCGATCGGCTCCTTGAGCCGATCCACAAGGAAACCTGAGAGCCGATAGGGCTCGTATTTAATGTTTACGTGTCTGCCATGCAGGAACAATCGAAGCACTAACACCTTCCTGATCGGGTCTAGGTCGGGTGGCACGCCCTAGCAACCGCCAGGACGTTTGGCCAGAAGATTTGCGGGACGACGCGAGGTGCCAGGGATCCACTAAGCGGCCCTGGGAGCTTCCCGGCTCTTCGTGTTGCTTAACCAACGCCCGTCGGGGGGTTTTGGAGGGTAACAGGCGGATGACACAATAATGGTGGCTTGTTGGGAACGGGCAAAGACATGGTCTTTCTACTGTGGCGTGCCTACTTTCACGACTTCTCTTCTCCAAAGTTGTGATTGTGCGGATAGATAAAGGCTTTTTTTCCCAAGCGGTGTTTCGTTATTGTATTTTCGGGCTTTATGTGTGTTACCTGTAAACTAAACTATTTATATTTAAAAAAAATAAGCCTGGCGGAACAACAATCACCAAACAAAGCGTGTCTCACCTTACTAACTGATATGCCAATGTGCATCTTTTCTCTCCGGATGAGCAACCTGCGCTCCAATTAGGTAGCTAGCTCGATTAGTACTCCCTCCTGTCCAAAATATGTTGTACATAAGGTTTGGTCAAAGTCAAACTCTGTAAGGTTTTATCATCCATATTGATAAAAAAAATAAACATATACAACAAAAGAATGATATTTTTAGGATGTTCATGAAATATATTTTTATATTATATGCATTTGTTATAGTAGATCTTTGTATTATTATCTATATTCTTTATCAAAATTTGCACAATTTAACTTGCACGAAAAATTATGCGCAACATAAAATGAACGTATCATCAAAAGCCACTGTCTGCTGAAACTCCAATGCCCTTTCTTTTCTTTCGCACATGCTCCTCGTGCCCGTCCGTCTGTCCAATCCAGCACACACGTAGGTAGGCGCCTAGGAATCTTGGATGCATGCATGCTCTGCATGCGATTCGGCCAGTCTTCTTCCTGGCTACTGCTTGCTTCCCAAAACCAGGAGCCAGTGAATGCTGACAGGACCCGCGCTGGCTGCACTGCATATATGCCGGAGCTAGCTAGCCTCGGAGCGGAAATCTGACCGTTGGCCGCACGATTAATGTCGTCCTGGTTTTCCCCGTAACCGGCCGGGCGCCGCGTGCGTACCGAACGAACCGAAGATCTTCCGAGCTTTTAAAAGCCAGCCTCATCTGCAACATCTCCCTCACGCCACTCTCCCCCCTCCCTCTCTCTCTCCAGATTCTTGCCTTCTCCCTGTCCTCCGACAGACGAGATCGGCTAGAAGCAGGGAGAGCGAGAGAGATGGAGTCGCCGATGAAGAAGCTGAGCGTCGTCGAGGTGCCAGCGGCGCTGGTGAAAGCTATCAAGGAAGAATCTGCCGTCGGCGGCGGCGCGACGGTGGAGGAGCAGCCGAGCAGGCGAGTGCCATCATACGAGCGGCCAAGAGGGCGCTGGAGGAGGCCAAGGCCTCCGAGGGCACCATGAACCCGTCGCCGATCGTCACGTCGCTGCGGCGGTTCCTCGCGCAGAGGTGGGCGGCGGCGTCGGCGGCGGCGGATGCTCAACGCGACGGGGGGGATCCACTTCCTCCTAATTAAACCCTATAGCAATTGTAATAATTGAGTAGGCAGCGAAGCTGTTAGTACTGGAATCATATCGCGAGCTCTGTCGCCGTTTAAGAAAAATATACTGAGAGAATTCTGTCGTCGCGAACTTTTGTTCCAAATTCCTTTTCCTCCTTCCGATTTTCATGCATGTAGTGAGATTTTCGTGCGCTTCTGTTATCCTAAAATGGATCCGATATATCCAACGAAAGAGACCTCCGGAAATCGGTCAGGAATTTGGCGACGGTGGATCTTAATTTACTCAGGAAATTATACTTCTGTGCGTGTGCTGTAGGGTGACCTCTCGTACGTGGGCGGGGGTGAAAAAATATTTGATGCTCCTAAATAACTTTAATTTTGATACTACATTGATGTGTAAACTTTGGGTTTTCTAAGGAAAAAATTCTTGTACATACACTTGGTGTATATGTAGTAATACACTACTGTACCCAAGAACCTTATTCAAAATCGAAATAAAAATGTACCGATGGCACGTACGCCCATATACTGTTTTTTTTTTGTGGTGACATAGGGGGTCAATATGTCTATCTCGGTTATTTCGAAATATGTCTACATTGATAGGAATTACTAGATACTTTGAATTTGACAACGAGGGATCACCACGGTTCAACATTGCCTCGCTGGAATGTACCACCTTTTCGCTCTCCCGCGCATTTTACTCGTGTAATGGTTTGAAGTGAGCGGCGTGCATGGTAAGCTAATAAAAAAGAGTGCAAATGTTCAGTTTGCTTCATGCATGTTTCGAATTTTGGATCTGTTATATAGATCAAGTCTCACGACAACATTGTAGAGTATATGATTTTAGAGCATATAACGTGCCAAGCACGAAATCCACTTATGTTTTCCACATGCCCGTTTAGTTTAGCGTTTAGTTTAGCCGTGTAGAAATTCGAAATGTCAGACATAGCAGATTCAAGCGTCTACCTATCACACAATCACATGAATTGCAAATGAAAAGTTTTGCATGCTCTTTTATTTTATTATGTTTTGAATAATAAATGTGTGATCTTGATATAAATATCAACGCAACATGTGAAGTATATGTCTTTAGGGAAAGTAACGTACCGAGCACGAAATCCACTCCCATGCACGTGCATTTAAATCGTGCAAGTGTTAGAAGTGTCACACATGGCATGTTTCTAGCGAATCCACAACGATTCAAAATGCTTAATGTGCTAATTCATTCTCTTTATGATTCCCTATTTTAAACATTGAATATGCTATCTAAATTAACTCTAGGAGCAACACTCAAGGTTTAAGTTTCAATCAAAGATGGCATGCCAAGCACGAAATCCACTCCCATGCACGTGCATTTAAATCGTGCTAGAGTTAGAAGTGTCGGACATGGCATGTGTCTAGGGAATTCACACCAATACAAAATAGTTAATGTGCTTCATGCTCTTTTTGATTTCCTATGCCCAAACTTTGAATCTGTGTTCTAGATCAAATCTCGGGGCAATACTCGTGGTTTAGGTTTCCATCAAAGATGACATGTCGAGCATAAAATCCACTGCCATGCATGTATTTAAATCATGCAAGAGTTGGAAATGTCGGACATGGCATGTCTTCCGCGAATCTACAACAATTCAAAATGCTTAATGTGCTTCAAGCTCTTTTTGATTTCCTAAGTTCAAAGTTTGAATCTGTGATCTATATAAAATCTTGAAGCAACACTCGTGGTTTAGGCTTCCATCAAAGATGATGGGTCGAGCACGAAATCCACTCACATGCACGTGCCTTTAAATCGTGCAATAATTACAAGTGTCCGAGAGGGCATGTGTCTAGTAAATCCACAACAATTCAAAATGCTTAATGTGCTTCATGCTCTTTTTGATTACCTATGTTCAAACATTGAATTTGTGATCCGGATTAGATATCGGAGAAAAAAAATCTTGGTTTAGGTTTCCATTAAAGATGACGTGCCGAGCACGAAATCCAGCCCTTGCATGTGCATTTAAATCGTGCAAGAGTAATAACTGTCCGGCATGTCATGTTTGTGGTGAGTCCAGAACAATTCAAAATTCTTAATGTGCCTCATGCTCTTTTTTTAGGTTTAAGGCAGGCGCTCTGCCATTCGATTAGTTTAGAGGACAGATTTTTACAAGATTTCCTCCAAAGAGGCAGCAAAAAGCCAAGCAGCTCCTTCTGAGCCCGGTCTATGGAGTCATCTATGAATACGTAATCCCTAACCTCAATCTTCACGAATAAGCCTCACCACATCATGCAAAGGTAGTGCTACATTTCAGAAGATTTTCATGTTTCTTGTGAGAGACAATCGAGACGGCTTTTGCTGCTCGGTTTAAGAACCTTGATCAGAAGTCATTCCATCCTTTCTCCACCCAAGTTAAGCTTGTTCTTGCATGTAGCATTCAACACAACTTTATCTTGCGGTGGGGTATTGATGAGTTTCCCCGAATGAGGACAGCGTGACGCCGGATGGCATTGATTGTGGCCACGTTGTTAGTCTCGGTGATAGTCAGGTTTGGAAGAACAAGAGGCGGGGGTGCGCTGACGTAATATGGGCATATAGAGGCACAACCAGATTCTGAAGAAAGAAGGAAGATGCCTCTGCAAGAACACTGTCATGCCTTCCAACACTCCTCTGCTCCTCGTTATGTTGTACTGAACACCAATTTGTTAGTACTCCTATTTGCTAGTAGCTAGGGAACATCTTAACGAACTGCTATTTGCTAGTAGCTAGGATTGAACTACGTCTATTTTACTGCTTCATGTTACTTACATATTTCGCTTATCTGTCCATAGTATTGTGTGGTAAGATCACCACTTGTGACAAGTGGTTACCCAAACAGTATGTAGACTGCAACCAAACTGAATGATATTTTGTCCTCGTTCACGAAACTGTGCTTTGTGGGCTGTCAAACAAAATGCGGAAATAAGGACAAAATCACCTATTGCCAACCAAACTAGATGTAGGACATAATTTTGGTCTTGACTTAATTCATCATGGCTCTACGGGAAGATATCCGCAGATGCGAGCAACCAAACTCGCCTAATGTGTATTCTATGTCTCCGAATGAGCTAACATGTGCCCCAGTTAGAGCATGTCTAACAGACCCCTTAAAAGGGCCAAACCTGTATAATAACCGCTAAAATAAAGGGTTGAGCGCTACCCGGCCGTCTATCAGACCCCGTAAAACAGGCCCCCCGCGTTGATTTTTTACAGTTTTGGCTACGGGGCAGCTCTTCGCCCCTTACTTGTACGGAGCGGGAGGCTGAATACAGGGCCAACCCCTCATCCCATTTCACTAGGGCGCGCGGATATTTCAGAATTCCCAACCGTTTTCCCCGCGCCGCCGCCATAGCCACCCGCGCGCCGCCGCTGAAAACAGAATATTTCGTAGGATTCTGTTTTATGGGGTGGGGATACGGGGTCTGCTAGCTCGGACAAGTTTTTGGCCAGCGAAAAATGAATACAGGGCCCTCTACTCGCTTTTTAAGGGGTAGAAAAATAAAGGATATGTTAGACATGCTCTTGCTACCTCGATCAGTATCGCTCAATACCCAGTATGCTGAAAATCCATTGCCAATGTTCCCAGGAGGCACGTGCCCGTCTGTCCATTCCAGCACACACGTAGCTAGGCATGCATGCGATTCGGCCAGTCTTCTCGCCGGCCACTGCTTGCTTGCCAAAAACCAGCAGCGATGATGGGCCCAAGCTGACAGTGCGACCCGCGCTGGCTGCATAAAAGCATTCCCGAGCCGGCCGGGCGCCGCGTGCCGAACGAACCTGAGCGAAGATCCTCCGAGGTTTTAAAAGGCGGCTCCATCTGCACATCTCCCTCACGCCACAGGCTCTCCTCTCTCTCCAGATTCTTGCCTTCTCTCTGTAGAGCCTAGAGGGAGAGAGAGATGGAGTCGCAGATGACGAAGCCGAGCGTCGTAGAGGTGCCAGCGGCGCTGGTGAAAGCTATCAAGGAAGAGTCTGCCGTCGGCGGCGGCGCGACGGTGGAGGAGCAGGCGAGCGCCATCATACGCGCGGCCAAGAGGGCGCTGGAGGAGGCCAAGGCCTCCGAGGGCACCATGAACCCGTCGCCGGTCGTCACGTCGCTCCAGCGGTTCCTCGCGCAGAGGTGGGCGGCGGCGGATGCTCAGCGCGACGGAGGATCCACGTCCTCCTAAACCCTATTGCAATTGTAATACTCCCTCCGTCACATAAAAGATGTCGCCACCCCTCCCCCCGCTAGTTCATTTTCGAATTTGCAAAAAAACCCCGACTTCCTTCAAATCGATTCATATCTTGACAAATCAAACTGACATCTTTGCGATTCCCCTCAGTCCGTTCCTCGCCCCGCAAATTCCGGCGTCCCCGACGACCGCCGCTCCGGTCGCTGTCTCCCCGCGGCCGCCTCGCCTGCCCCTGCTCGCCGTTGGATGGATCCCGCTGGTTTCACCGTCGAAGGGATCGAGCAAGGTCACGCTCCGCTCCCCGACGAAGGAATCGAGCAAAGTCGTGCCGTCGTAGGGCTAGCATCGGCGCGGAGGAGGAAGGCCGCGCCACCCCCGCTCCAGTCTCCTCGGCCCGTTTCCCGTCCGCGAAGTCGACCTCATCTCGCCGCCGCGGCCGCCGCTCAGGAGGACAAGGATGAGGAGGCCGGCAGCAGCAAGGCCGTCGCCACGAAGACGCAGACGGTGGAGCTCCACATGGTGGGATTCGCCAAGGACGACGTGCTCAAGCAGCGGCGCTGGAACCGGATTGCGCAGGAGGAAGCCCTCCTTACTCGGTGAGGAGGAGCGGGCCGCTATCCTGCTCATGGCGCTCTCCTCGGGCATCATCTACGCCTTGTTGGATCGATCTTTGGTTGTCTGCAGTAGTAGTAGCCCTCCTCTGACTCTGCAATGTAACAGCAATGGGGATGAATGAACTATTGTGCAGTAAAGAGCAGAGAGGTCGTGCTCCTTGCGAGGTCCCTGGGTGGCCTGGACAGAATCAGAAGCAAGCCGGCGGATTCAGCTCGGGAAAGACGCCTATTTTGCTCCTGCACCAGCTCCCCATCGGCAACAGCTACTTGGCCGGTGGATTCAGCTCGGGAAAGAGGGAGCCGGTGCGCACGGCCTCAGCGCTACCTCGGCGTGGGGCCCTCGGTCTCCTAGCTCCGTCCGGAAACCACCACTGCAGTTCTAGCAGCGTCGCTTCATATCCGGCCGCCGGAGGATCCCCTTTTGAACTCGAGGAGGAAGATGACGACACGCGGGATGAAGAGGGAGGAGTCGGCTTGGGCGGGAGGGGTGATGGATCAGGGCGGAGGGTGGCTTCCGGTGGCGGGCGGAGCGTCGCGCCGCGGTGGCTGGCTTCGGGAGAAGGCGACGAGGACGGGACGGGATCGCTCGGAGGAAGAAAGGGGAGGTGGGAGGACAGATTCGCTCAGGTGAAAAAGTGCGGGGAGGTTTTCGCAAATATGGCACTGCGACATCTTTTATGTGACGGAGGGAGTAATTAAGTAGGCAGCGAAGCTGTTTCTACTGAATCATATCGCGAGCTCTGTCGCCGTTTAAGAATGAGAGAATTCTGTCGTCGCGAATTTTTGTTCCATTCCCCTTTTCCTCTTTCCGATTTCCCATGCATGTAGTGAGATTTTCGTGCGCTTCTGTTATCCTAAAATTGGTCCGATATGTTCAGCGGAAGAGACCTCCGGAAATCGGCCAGGAATTTTGCGGCGATAGATCTTAATTTGCTCCGGGAATTACTTCTCTGCGTGTGCTATAGGGTGTAGCCTCGTGGGCGGCGGTGACAAAATATTTGAGGCTCGTAAATAACTTATTTTTTACACTATATTGATGTGTAAAGTTTGGGTTTTCTAAGGGCATCTCCAACCGGGCGACCCAAACGAACGCGCTGGGCGTCCGTTTCGGGCAGTTTGGGTGGCCGAACGGACACCCGGACAGCGGCCCGCGTCCGCGTGTCCGTTTGGATCGCACGCTGCGCCCAACGCGCGGACCCAACGCATAATCGAATAAATGAAAAAACAAAAGTAAAAATGAAATTTAAACAAAATTTGATTAAACATATGCCCTATTTTGGGCAAATTTGTACATAGCCCTATTTTGGGCAAATAACTAACAAAAGAAGTCCTCTATATGGGCTTTAATTTAAACTACAAACCCTAAGCTAGGGTTTGGTCGCCGCGGTGGCCGCCGGTGCGCCGCCTAGGCCGTGTGGGCGTCGTCGGCGTCGACGACGTCCCCGGGCGGCGAGGCACTGTTGTGGCTCGACTGCGCCGGGGACTCCGGCCACGGAGACCACATGGCCTCCTCCCAGGCCGAGTGGGGGTCCGGAGCCACCCGAGGTAGCGGCGGCGCACGGAGCAGCGCCTCCTCCCTGAGGCGCTGCTCCCTCTCCTGCCAGGCGCGGCGCCTGGCCTTCTGGCGCCGCTCCTCCTCCGCGCGGCGCCGAGACTCCTGCCGCCGCTGCTCCTCCACGCGGCGCGTGGCCTCCTCCCGCCGTGCCGCTTCCTCCTCCTCCCGTCGCGCCTGGCGGGCCTGGGCGTACAGCTCCCAGGCCTCGGCTTCCTCCACCACCTGCCGGGCCGCTTCCTCCATCTGGGAGGTTCGAATGGCCGCCTGGAGGTGCGGCCATTTCTCGTCCTCCTCCGCCGCCGAGATGAGCAGCACGGCGCGGAGGTTGGGGTCCTCCTCCGAGGACTCGGGCTTGGGCTCGAGCAGCAGCGGCGGCGGTTGCGGCAATGCCGCGCCGCCGCGGGCGGCCTCTCCGATGTGGAGGCCGCCGCGGTTCCCGCCGGCCCGCAGCGCCGGCGGCGGACGCCGGCTGCTGCTCGCCTCGTCATCGTTGGCTCCGGGAGCGAACACTCGCTTCGGGGCCATGGCGGCGGTTTCGCTCAGGGAGTGGAGTGGGGACTGGAGTGGAGGGCCAGATCCCCTCCAGTCCCCATTTAATAGGCTTCCGGGTCACCGACAGGTGGTCCCAAGGGAGACGAGGCGACAAGCGCCCGGACGCGAGCGGACGCCGCGTGCCATCCGCGGCCACGCAAATCTAGCCCAGATTTGGGCCAGGTTTGCGTCGTTCCGGACGCCGCGGCCGTCCGCTTTTACGGTGTGTCCCCGCGTTGGGCCGGGATTTTGTCCGCCTCGACCTATCCGGACGCGCGGGCGCGGGATGGGTCTCCCGGTTGGAGATGCCCTAAGGACACAAATTCTTGTAGATACAGATGGAGTATGTAGAATTGCACTACTGTACGCATGAACCTTATTCAAAATCGAAATAATAATGTACCGATGGCATGCCCATATATTGTTTCGTTTTTGTGGTGACATAGGGGGGTCAACATGTATATCTTGGTTATTTCGAAATATGTCTACCTTGATAGGAATTAGATATTTCGAATTTGACTCGAACGAAGGATCACCACGGTTCACCATTGCCTCGCTGAAATGTACCACCTTTTCAATCTCCCGTGCATTTAGTCGTGTAAAGGTTTGAAGTGAGCGCCATGCATGGCAAGCTAATAAAAAAGAGTGCGAATGTTCGGTTTGCTTCATGCTGCTTTTGTTTTCTTGTTTTTGAATTTAGGATCTGTTATATAGATCAAGTCTCGCGGCACCATTGTGCAGTATAGGATTTTAGGGCATATGACGTGCCGAGCACGAAATCCACTTATGTTTTCCACATGCCCGTTTAGTTTAGTCATGTAGAAGTTCGACATGCCAGACATAGCAGATACAAGCATATGCCTATCACACAATCACATGAATTACAAATGCAAATGCAAAGTTTTGCATGCTCTTTTGTTTTATTATGTTTTGAATGGTAAATATGTGATCTTGATAAAATCTCAACGCAACATGTGAAGTATATGTGTTTAGGGAAAGTAACGTGCCTAGCACGAAATCCACTTCCATGCACGTGCATTTAAATCATGCAAGAGTTAGAAGTGTCAGACATGGCATGTGTCTAGCGAATCCACAAAAATTCAAAATGCTTAATGTGCTCCATTCTCTTTATGATTTCCTATGTTCAAACTTTGAACCAGCGATCTAAATCTAATCTAGGAGCAACACTCATGGTTTAAGTTTCAATCAAAGATGACATGCCAAGCACGAAATCCACTTCCATGCACGTGCATTTAAGTCGTGAAAGAGTTGGATATGTCGGACATGGCATGTGTTCAGTGAATCCACAACAATTCATAATGCTTAATGTGCTTCATGCTCTTTTTGATTTCTTAAGTTCAAAGTTTGAATCTGTGATCTATATAAAATCTCGGAGCAACACTCGTGGTTTAGGTTTCCATCAAAGATGACGGGTTGAGCACGAAATCCACTCACATGCACGTGCATTTAAATCGTGGAATAGTTACAAGTGTCCGACATGGCATGTGTCTAGCAAATCCACACCAATTCAAAATTCTTAATGTTCTTCATGATCCTTTTGATTTCCTATGTTCAAACGTTGAATTTGTGATCCAGATCAGATCTCAGAGCAACAATCTTGGTTTAGGTTTCCATTAAAGATGACGTGCTGAGCACGAAATCCACTCACTTGCACGTGCATTTAAATCGTGCATGAGTTAGAAGTGTACGACATGGCATGTGTGGTGAGTCCACAACAATTCAAAATGCTTAATGTGCTTCATGCTGTTTCTTTTGAAGGTTAAGGCAGGCGCTCTGCCGTTCGATTAGATGAGAGGACAAGTTTTTAGAAGATTTCCTCTGAAGAGGCAGCAAAAATAAATAAATAAACGGCTGAAGCCAAGCAACTCCTTCTAAGCCCGGTCTCTGGAGTCATCTATGAAGGCGTAAGCCCTACTGATACGTCCATTTTGCATCACTATTTTATATCATAAATTGCTGTTATTTATTGATATATAGAGATGATACTTATGTTATTTCATCTATTTTGCATGATTCATGATTATTGGAGAATTATTCACCGGAGTCAGGATTCTGCTGGAAAAAGCACCGTCAGGACACCATATTTCTGAAGATCAAAAATTGACGGAAATTATACAGAACATCTTTTTTTTTCAGAAGACGAAGCCAGCCAAAAGGAGGGACCGAGGAGGGCCGCCATGCGCCCCCCCCCCATAGGCCGGCGCGGGCCCAGGCCTGGCCGCGCCGCCTTGTGGGGAGGGGGCCCATAGCCCCCTTCGGCCGCCTCTCCTTCGCGTACTTCTTCGTCCCGAAAACCTAAGGCACGGGGGGTAAGCCAGAATAGACATAGCCGCCTCTGCGGGGCGGAGAAGCACCAGAGAGAAAAGAGCTCTCCGGCGGGCAGGAATCCGCTGGGGGAATTCCCTCCCGGAGGGGGAAATCGTCGCCATCGTCACCGTCATCGAGCTGGACATCATTGGGATCATCATCTCCACCATCTACACCGCCATCTCCACCGCTGCACCTCGTCACCGCTGTAACATCTAGGGTTGAATCTTGATTGTTTGATAGGGGAAACTTTCCCGGTGTCGATTAATACTTGTTATTGATGCTATTGAGTGAAACCATTGAACCAAGGTTTATGTTCAGATTGTTATTCATCATCATATCACCTCTGATTCTGTTCCATATGATGTCTTGTGAGTAGTTCGTTTAGTTCTTGAGGACATGAGTGAAGTCTAAATGTTAGTAGTGAACTATGTTGAGTAATATTTAATGATTTGATATTTAAGTTGTGGTGTATTCTTCTAGTGGTGTCATGTGAACGTCGACTACATGATACTTCACCTTTATGGGCCTAGGGGAGTACATCTTGTATTCGTTTGCCGGAGTGACAGCAACCTGAACCCCCGTTGGTATATCGATGCAGGAGGGATAGCAGGATCTCAGAGTTTAAGGCTGTGGTTAGATTTATCTTAATTACTTTCTTGTATTTGCGGATGCTTGCAAGGGGTATAATCACAAGTATGTATTAGTCCTAGGAAGGGCGGTGCATTAGCATAGGTTCACCCACACAACACTTATCAAAACAATGAAGATTAATCAACTATATGAAGCGAAAGCACTAGACTAGATCCTCGTGTGTCCTCAAGAACGTTTGGTCGTTATAAGTAAACAAACCAGCTTGTCCTTTGTGCTAAAAAGGATTGGGCCACTCACTGCAATTATTACTCTCGCATTTTATTTGTACTTTATTTATCTGCTATATCAAAACCCCCTGCAAACTTGTCTGTGAGCATTTACAGTGAATCCTTCATCGAAACTGCTTGTCAACACCTTCTGCTCCTCGTTGGGTTCGACACTCTTATTTATCGAAAGTACTACGATACACCCCCTATACTTGTGGGTCATCACCTACCTCAATCTTATCACGAATAAGCCTCACCACATCAGGCAAAGGTACTACTACATTTCTAAAGATCCTCCTATTTCTTGCGAGTGACAATCGAGAGGGCTTTCGCTGCCCTGAACAACGGGTTAAAGATCCTTGATCAGAAGCCATTCCATCTTTTCTTCACCCAAGTTAAGCTTGTTCTTGCATGTTGCCTTCTACATAACTAGATCTTGCGGTGGGGTATTAATGAGTTTTTGGGACTACCGCAGCATCTCAAAGAGTAAAATTGGGAATGGTACTTCAGTGCTATTTTGGAAAGATTTCTGGCAAGAGGACACATTACTCTGTGATCGGTTCCCTCGTTTGTTCTCCTTTGCATTGGATGAAGATATTTCAGTTGCAGAGCTCCTCTCTGCTGAAGACATGACCTCCAAGTTCTATCTGCCCTTGTCGATTGAAGCATTTCAAGAACTGCAAATAATCCAACAGCTATCAAATGATACCCCCATCATTCCTGAAGTGCATGACACAAGGAGTTTTGTCTGGGGAGAGAAATACACTTCAGCAAGGTACTATCGTTTTTTGTTTGAGAGAGTACCCAGAAATGAAATTATGATCTCTATATGGTCCTCCAAAACCTTGCCCAAAATCAAGGTGTTCCTGTGGTTGATGCTGATAGATAGACTAAATACCAGAGACATTATGCACCGAAAAAATTGGAGGATAGACTCGGGGACTGACTGCTCTCTCTGCCAGACAGATAGCTTGGAGACGAGGTCTCACTGATTCTTTGAGTGTGAATTTGCTAAAAATTGTTGGAATGCAATCAATATTCAATGGCCAGCTGATATGTCTATAGCAGATGGATTTTGGTACGTTAAAAACAACTTTCAGGGGCCCTGCTTCATAGAGATCTTTGCTTGTGCGGCTTGGAATATCTGGAAGTCCAGGAATGAATTCATCTTTCAGGCAATTCCTTTTTCTCTAGCGAGATGGAAAATTGGTTTCCAGAATGATATCTGGCTGCATCATTACAGAGTTAAACAGTCCTTAGTCCAACCCCTTCTTGGTTGGATTCTAGATACCCTCTCTTAATTCCTTATGTCTTTTCTAGTTTCTTTTCAGCCACCATGATGTAATTTTTTCCTCTTTCTTTTGGGCAATTCTCTTGCCCCTGTACAGTGTATGGTTCTAATATATATATAAAAAAATACACCGTAGGGGATTCCCTTACGGTAAAGGTGTCAAAAAAAAACAACCAGACTCCGAAAAAAGAAGGAAGACGCATCTGCAAGAACACTGTCATGCCGGCCAATACTATTTGCTAGTAGTTAGGAAACATCATGACAAACTACTATTTGCTAGTAGCTAGGGAACATCTTAACAAACTGCTTTTTCTAGTAGCTAGGGTTGAACGCCGTTTATTTTACTTATGCATGTTACTTGCCTATTCCGCTTATCTGTTCATAGTACTGTGGGGTAAGATCACCACTTGTGAGTTGTGACAAGTGGTTACTCGAACAATATGTAGATTACAACTAAACTAGTTGATATTCCGTCCTCGTTCATGAAACTTTGCTTTGAGGGCTGTCAAACAAAGTACGGAAATAAGGACGAAATCACTTGTTGCCAACCAAACTAGAGACAGAACATGATTTTGGACTTCGCTCATTCCATCATAATTCTGCGGGAAAGATCTTCGCAAAAGCACAAAAAAACGTGCCAACAACCAAACTCGCCCTATATGTATCCTCTGTCTCCGTATGAGCAACATGTGCCCCACTTAGGTAGCTAGCTCGATCACTATTGCTCAATAGCCAGTATGCTGAAAATCCATGGGGCCCAATATTCCCAGGAGCACGCTCCGTCCATTCCAGCACACACGTAGCTAGGCATGCATGCATGCTCTGCAATCTGCATGCGATTCGGCCAGCCTAATCCCCGGCCACTGCTTGCTTGCCAAAAACGAGCAACCAGTGATGATGGGCCCAAGCTGACAGTGCGACCCGCGCTGGCTGCATAAAAGCATTCCCGACAGCACACGCCTCACGATTTCGTCCTGTTTTTTCCATAGCCGGCCGGACGCCGCGTGCGACGTTCGTGCTGAACGATCCTCCGAGGTTTTAAAAGGCAGCTCCATCGGCACATGTCCCTCACGCCACTCTCCTCCTCTCTGCCTGTCTCTCCAGATTCTTGCCTTCTCTCTGTTCTCCATCGGCTAGAGGGAGCGAGAGAGAGATGGAGTCGCAGATGACGAAGCCGAGCGTCGTCGAGGTGCCAGCGGCGCTGGTGAAAGCTATCGAGGAAGAGTCTGGCGTCGGCGGCGGCGCGACGGTGGAGGAGCAGGCGAGCGCCATCATACGCGCGGCCAAGAGGGCGCTGGAGGAGGCCAAGGCCTCCGAGGGCACCATGAACCCGTCGCCGGTCGTCACGTCGCTGCAGCGGTTCCTCGCACAGAGGTGGGCGGCGGCGGACGTTCAGCGCGACGGGGGATCCACCTCCTCCTGATTCCTGAATCCTAATTAAGGAGTAGGCAGCGAAGCTGTTACTACTCGACTCATAAATTTTGTTCCAAATTATTTCTTCTACTCTATTTCCGATTTCCATGTAGTGAGATTTTCGTGCGCTTTTGTTATTCCATAAAATGGATCCATAGTCAGCGGAAGAGACCTCCGGAAAATGGTCAGAAAATTTGCGGCGATGGATCTTAATTTTCTCCGGAAATTGCTTCTGTACGTGTGCGCTGTAGCCTTGTGGGCGGGTGTGACAAAATATTTGAGGCTCGTATTTTTTTCATAACTTCTTTATTTTTGATAGTACTACATTGATGTGTCAACTTTGGGTTTTCTAAGGAAACAAATTCTTGCAGATACACATAGAGTATGTAGTAATACAGTACTGTACCCGAGAACCTTTACTCAAAATCAAAATAATAATTAATGTACCGATGGCACACACATAAACTGTTTTTTTCTTTTGTGGTGACAAAGGGGATCAATATGTCTATCTTGGTTATTCTGAAAATATGTCTACCTTGATAGGAATTAGAGACTCTGAATTTGACACGAATGAGGGATCACCGCTGTTCACCATCACCGAAGTGAAACATACATTTCTTCGCTCTCCCGCGCATTTTAGTCGTGTGAAAGTTTGAAGTAAGTGCCATGCATGGTACCTAATGAAAAAGAGTGCAAATGTTCAGTTTGTTCCATGTTCCTGTTGTGTTTCTTGATTCTGAATTTTGAATCTATTATCTAGATCAAGTCGCAAGGCAACATGTGCAGTGTAGGATTTCAGGGCAAATGACGTACCGAGCATGACATCCCCATTCATTTTAGTGATGTAGAAGTTGCACATACATAGGAGATACACATACACTCGTCTGGCTATCACATAATCACATGAATTACAGATGCAAAGTGATGCATGCTCCATCTGTTTTCTTGTGTTTTGAATACTGAATATGTGATCTTCATAAAATCTCAATGGAACATGTGAACTATAGGTGTCCAGGGAAAGTAACGTGCGGGGCACAAAATCCACTCCTCCCATGCACGTGCATTTAAATCATGCAGGAGTTAGAAGTGTCGTACATGGCATGTGTCTAGCGAATCCACAACAATTCAAAATGCTTAATGTGCTTCATGCTTAATGTGATCAAATCTCGGAGCAACACTCGTGATTTAGGTTTCCATCAAAGATAATGGGCCGAGCACGAAATCCACTCCCATGCACGTGCATTGAAATCGTGAAAGAGTTAGAAGTGTCGGGCATGGCATGTGTCTAGCGAATACACAACACTTCAAAATGCTTAATGTGATTCGTGCTTGTTTTGATTTCCTATGTTCAAACTTTGAATTCGCAATCTAGATTAAATCTCAGGGCAACGGTCGTGGTTTAGGTTACATGCCGAGCACGGAATCCACGTTTGTTTTAGTCTAACCGTCGTCTTTTCTTAAATTGACGATGCGGAGAGTTGGGTAGCTTAGAACAGTTAAGATTGGATACAATTAGATGGTTGTGGTACAAAAATATATCACATTTTACATTGTTATTAAACACATATCATTGCTGTTAAACCTGATATTTTACTGTCTCAAATATAATCTGGTATTTTACATCCAAAGTGGGCATGATGAGTATGTCCAAACATTGTCTAGCAAAGTTATGAATACTTACCTCCTCGAATGATTTCCAGCAACAAATATGATCGATGGGGGTTTCCCAAACTCGGATGTATAGTAATGTACTAAAATAAACACGCATCAATTATATCCTTTCTGGCAGGAACCCTGAAATGGTCATTCTTAATGCATTCATTATATACCCAGAGCACATGCTCAGTGTATCTAGCTAGCTACCAGCTAGCAAGTTCGATATCGTTAACAGTATCGATCCAGCCCATCGATCAAGATCGGGGCAGATTCTGCGACGCGTACGCGCGCGTAGGCTCCTAAAACCTCTGCCCCCCAATTCCCATCGCGTGCTCCTCGTGCCTGTTCTAGCTCGGTAGTAGTAGCTTCAGTTCGGCCAAGCCGCGGGTGGTATTCTTTTCCCCGATTCAGCTCACGCATCTTGCCAGAAGCCCAGAACTAGCATGTGTGCCCAATGTGGGCTCTACCCGATCGAGCATAGATCACGTCGCTAAACCAAAGTATCAAACACGATCAAAATGCGCCGTAGGTATCTCTGGCACGTGTGCGAAATATTCGGCGTTTGCACGCGCCAGCACCTGTGCCGAACCGCATGCCGGCCGGCCGGCCGGCCGGCTGGCTATAAAACTCTGCCGATCAACTGCACTCTCTCCCATCAACAACTCGTCGGCGACCAGGTTTTTGCTTCTCTCTCGAGCTAGCTAGTCTGTCCCCTAGTCCCAGTCTCGAGCTCTAGAAGACATAGTTTGTCATCCAGCACCGCCCCTGCAGCCTCAAAAGCATGTCATCGTTGGGCGGCGGCGGCGAGGCACGCGGGGCGGCGGAGGAGCAGGCGAGGACGATCGTGCGAGCTGCCAAGAAGGCATTGGAGGAGCAGGCGAAGAGAGGGCAGGGCCAGGGCGGCGCCGGCGGAGAACAGGAACTGTGTGTGCTGAGGTCGCTGGAGCGGTTCCTCTTGAAGAGAAGGAAGACCACTGCGGCTGCTGTCGAAGAGTCGTCCTCCTCCTCGTCGCCGACCGTCCTGTAGCTACCTATACCGTCCCTTGGTACTGTAGCAATTAGCAAATTAACCGTACGTGGCAGGCGGCATCTAGTAGTTAATGATGGACTTGTTTCGCCGAATTTGCTTTCGTGGTGGACTAGGTTGCGTGGATACGGAGATACGGACGGATACGAATACCACGATACGCCGATACATCGATTTTCCAAAAACACGAATACGGGGATACGTTTGTATACATATAATTATTAATAAGATATATATAAATTACTGATTTTTTTACAGAAAACTACCATATAGGAGTACCTATAGGTTGTTTGCATAAAAGCTTCACAACTCCAGCGCTCTCTTAGTCACTTCTCCATCTAGCTCTGAAGTATCGGTCTAGTTTTTCTTTAAAAAAAAAGGAAAATCAGCTTCTATGTGCGTGATAGGTATCCACAGGTATCCGATACGTATCCGGGTATCCGGCAGTATCCGATACGGATACGTGAGTTTTCTCAAGTATCCGTCCAACATAGGTGGTGGATGGCACACCGGCCACTTAACTTTGAAACTTGAATTGATTTTCCCCGTAGTACTGGCATGAACATTTTCAGTTTACTTATGTTTGCCAAAAGCTTCACTCAACTTTCGCTAAAAAAAAAGCATTAGGACATCTCCAACGGGATGACGGATTTCGGACGTCTAAATTCTCCGCGGACGTCTGTTTGCATCGTCACGCGAAAATGACCGCGAGACGCGAATTGTCCGACGTATTTTGGACACCCCACTGTTTTGTTTTCCTGCTTCTTTTTTATCTTTTTTTAAAGAACTCCCCAATTTCTACATCGGTACTTAACGAATGTTTGAAAGAGCAAGTTCAAACGCGAAAACAAGTTGTACTGATTATAAACTAATTCTCAAATCGAACAAGTTCAAACATATTTAACATACAAACTAGAGAACAAATTTAAAAACAAAGAAATTATAAGCTAATTCTTGGTCTTCTTGTTACAAGGCCCTGCATCGTCGTCCTCACGGACGCGCCTCTTGCTTGTCACCTCCTCCTCGGAAGGGGAACTGCCGGACGACGCTTCCGTGGAGCTTGAGTTCCAGTCGGACGATTGGTCAGTGGCGTCTTCATCATCTTCGGTGAATGGACGACGACGCGCCGCCTGCGCCCTTGCCCAGGCCCTTGCCTCCTTCCTTGCCGCCGCCTTCTCGTCCGCCGCCTCCAGCCGTACGAACTTGGCGTCGGAGTCATCCTCCTCCTGGCCGTCGCTGCCAACGGCGCCTCTGTCCTCCTCGACCTCCCTCGGCGGGGAGCCAGGGTTGCTGGGCGTCGCAGGCGTTTCCCACCAATGCCGCCATCCCGGCGGCTTGCCCTCGCTCTCCGAGTCCGACGGCAAGGACAAGTTGCTCATGGCGCCTGGCTAGCCGTTGTTGTAGTAGAAGAAGAAGAAGATTGGCAGGCGGTTCGACGTGAATTACAGCACGCGCAGGGGTTATATTCTGCTGAAATTAATGGCGGCGCGTATAACGAAGAGACCTACGGTTGCTCTTTCGCGGCGGTTCGACGCTCCATTCCGGCAGTTGGCGGGTTGATCGGTGTGGTTGTCACTCCGGCGGTTAACATAGGCGTGCTTGTTGTGCTTTAATTCGAGGCCGATCGAGCCAGGGTCGCTGCCAGGCGGGCCGTGGAGGAAGCGAGCGGACGCTAGGCGCGACCGTGCAGCATCCGCGGAGACACAAACATGCCGTATATTTGTGCCGCGTTTGTGTCGCTGCGGATGCCCCGAACACGATCCGTCGCCCCGCTGGAGCAGGATACAGACCTATTTCCGATGCGCGCGAACGCAAACGGACGCCTTATGCTTCACTCGAACAACTGACGTCTTGGGCTATAGAGGGCCAAGGAGACATGACGAAGGCAGCCTGCTTGCATTTCACCACCACGCGAGAGCACAAAGTGGGCCGTTTGAAATACACAGGGCCGATTGCCAAGGAAGCCCACTTCGTGCTGCCGCATTTCCTGAAAATTTTGTGGGCACATTCAGCTATATCTACTGCAAGTTCTAAAAAAAAGTGATATCTATTGCTCTCACAAAAAAAAAACTCCAGTAGACTCACTTCGAGCTAGTGCACAACCGCTGGATTCAGGTGAAACCACAATGGAATCAACCAATCCTTCACCGATTTAGTATTTGTCAGTGCTAATTCAGTGAAACATTTGCACCTAGCTAGTAGGTATAGCGGAGCCCAATGGCTTGATCCTCTAGCTTTGCCACTCATTCATAATGCCTCGACGGTGAAGAAGTCCCGTTGCACTATCTTCATCATTGTAAGGATCCTATGATGCTGGTCACACATTGGATTTTTTTCAGTACTCATCCTATCTTAATCTTCTTTTGCTATATGATGTGCTTATCTTGCAAAGGGTGTGTCTCCAACTACAATATGCTCAGTGATCTTAGAGCATCTCCACCGATGCCCCCCAAATAGGCGTCGGCAGGGGCGCCGGCACAAATCCTCTATTTGGGGATGCTGTTCCCACACCGGCGCCACCCATACGGCGGCCGGGTAGCATGTTTTGAGCAGAAATTTGGAGGCGGCGCTCCCAATCGAAGCCCTTAACATATGGATCCTTTCGGGAGTGCCGGCGTTTTTATGGGGCTCTAAAACATGTCGACGTTTTTTGGGGAGCGCCGGTGCGGACGTTTTCTCTCACTAGAATCCCAATAAAGCTTTATTGAAAGCGCCGGTGAAGATGCTCTTCGATTTACAGTAACTGGATTAGCGGCTCATGCAAATTTTTAGAACCTTTCAAGCTAGCATGTGCATGTTTAATCTTCAGTAGTTTCTTCACGGCATGATTGAATATCAAGAGCAAATGGTTAAATTGATACAATTTCGAATACCTTGATGTAACTTTTTCGTTTTATCATGGATCTTAATCGTTCATTTTCTTTCTATTTATTTGGTTTAATGTACCCTATTCAGTTAAAAACTATAGGTTTTCTAATGATTGTGTCCCTAATTCTCGCAAATATTATGCCGCATCCACACGAATCGGTCAATTGGATGAATGGCACTAACTTTGGCAAAGTCATTGTTTTTGTTGAGAAACACAGTACAAACATAGACGCTCACATACACGCGTATACACTCACATCTATGAATGCACATCACATACGCCACTACGGGAAAATCAGGCGCTGCCGTGCAGCCCAGCTTTGCCGTGAGCTGCTGCACGGCAAAGATTTCTTTGCCGTGCGTAGCAAGAAGAGCCCACGGCAAAGCAAAAATGCACGGCAAAGAATTAGAGCAGCGCACGGCAAAGAAACATAGCACGGCAAAGAAAGATATGGCGCACGGCAAAGTAGTTCCTCACGGCAAAGAATGGGAGCAGCGCACGGCAAAGATTTTAAGACGGCAAAGTCCCTGCAAGCCGCACGGCAAAGAAACAGCGCACGGCAAAGGAAAAAATGCACTGCCGTGCCCGCCCCTTTGCCGTGCAGACAGACCAGTTGCACGGCAAAGGGTCCTTTGCCGTGCGCTTCTCCCTTTGCCGTGCGCCAATATACATTTTATTTGTTTTTCTAACTATTTTATTTCATCTACTACTTATATTTATTTTGTTAATTAGTTTTTCTTTTTGATGACTATTTATTACACTATGTGAAATACAAAATTAGTCTCCATGCTCATCCCCCACATATATCAGGGTTCCGGTGCTCCGGCGGCCGTCCCCCTCCTTCCCCCCAAAACAGCGGGACGGCGGGTCTACCCCCTAGATTTCTCCGCGCGAGGTTCCACGAATATACCTTTTCATAGGTTTAGGTTTGTTTAGTCCATGGACATATGGAAAACCATGTGTGGCACCCTTTGGCACAGTCTAGCCCCCGATATACCCGCGGAGGGACACTTCACCGTACACGTCCAGGAATCTGTTAAGTGTTATCGCCCGAAGTTGAGGAATGTCAGACCGGGGATCCATGCCATGCACCATTTGGTGAATTACACCTAGCATCACACTTTGACACATAGAATAGGTCCACATGCAAGGTTTGGTGGGGTTCCGGTGCTCCGGCGGTCGTTCTCCCCTCCTCCCCCCAAAAGAGCGGAACGTGTGCCCCGGCGGGTCTACCCCCTAGATTTCTCCGCGCGAGGGTGCACCAATGTAACTTTTCATTCTTTTAGGTTTGTTTAGGACATATACACATGGAGAACCAAGATTGGGACCCTTTGGCACATACATACCCACAGCTAGAGCCATTATCACATGATCGAGGGTGTGCCTGATCTCTCGGTTAGTGTTTGGTGTAGGGTTAGGGCTAGGGTCTAGGGTTTAGGGGAGCTACTTTTGCAGCGTTAGACCTTGCACCACACTTTGACACATATCATAGGCCCACATGCAAGGTTTGGTGGGGTTCCGGTGCTCCGGCGGTCGTTCTCCCCCTCCTTCCCCCAAAAGAGCGGAACGTGTGCCCCGGCGGGTCTACCCCCTAGATTTCTCCGCGCGAGGGTGCACCAATGTAACTTTTCATTCTTTTAGGTTTGTTTAGGACATATACACATGGAGAACCAAGATTGGGACCCTTTGGCACATACATACCCACAGCTAGAGCCATTATCACATGATCGAGGGTGTGCTCGATCTACTGGTTAGTGTTTGGTGTAGGGTTAGGGCTAGGGTCTAGGGTTTAGGGGAGCTACTTTTGCAGCGTTAGACCTTGCACCACACTTTGACACATATCATAGGCCCACATGCAAGGTTTGGTGGGGTTCCGGTGCTCCGGCGGTCGTTCTCCCCTCCTTCCCCCAAAAGAGCGGAACGTGTGCCCCGGCGGGTCTACCCCCTAGATTTCTCCGCGCGAGGGTGCACCAATGTAACTTTTCATTCTTTTAGGTTTGTTTAGGACATATACACATGGAGAACCAAGATTGGGACCCTTTGGCACATACATACCCGCAGCTCGAGCCATTATCACATGATCGAGGGTGTGCGTGATCTACTGGTTAGTGTTTGGTGTAGGGTTAGGGCTAGGGTCTAGGGTTTAGGGGAGCTACTTTTGCAGCGTTAGACCTTGCACCACACTTTGACACATATCATAGGCCCACATGCAAGGTTTGGTGGGGTTCCGGTGCTCCGGCGGTCGTTCTCCCCTCCTTCCCCCAAAAGAGCGGAACGTGTGCCCCGGCGGGTCTACCCCCTAGATTTCTCCGCGCGAGGGTGCACCAATGTAACTTTTCATTCTTTTAGGTTTGTTTAGGACATATACACATGGAGAACCAAGATTGGGACCCTTTGGCACATACATACCCGCAGCTCGAGCCATTATCACATGATCGAGGGTGTGCGTGATCTACTGGTTAGTGTTTGGTGTAGGGTTAGGGCTAGGGTCTAGGGTTTAGGGGAGCTACTTTTGCAGCGTTAGACCTTGCACCACACTTTGACACATATCATAGGCCCACATGCAAGGTTTGGTGGGGTTCCGGTGCTCCGGCGGTCGTTCTCCCCCTCCTTCCCCCAAAAGAGCGGAACGTGTGCCCCGGCGGGTCTACCCCCCTAGATTTCTCCGCGCGAGGGTGCACCAATGTAACTTTTCATTCTTTTAGGTTTGTTTAGGACATATACACATGGAGAACCAAGATTGGGACCCTTTGGCACATACATACCCACAGCTAGAGCCATTATCACATGATCGAGGGTGTGCCTGATCTACTGGTTAGTGTTTGGTGTAGGGTTAGGGCTAGGGTCTAGGGTTTAGGGGAGCTACTTTTGCAGCGTTAGACCTTGCACCACACTTTGACACATATCATAGGCCCACATGCAAGGTTTGGTGGGGTTCCGGTGCTCCGGCGGTCGTTCTCCCCTCCTTCCCCCAAAAGAGCGGAACGTGTGCCCCGGCGGGTCTACCCCCTAGATTTCTCCGCGCGAGGGTGCACCAATGTAACTTTTCATTCTTTTAGGTTTGTTTAGGACATATACACATGGAGAACCAAGATTGGGACCCTTTGGCACATACATACCCGCAGCTCGAGCCATTATCACATGATCGAGGGTGTGCGTGATCTACTGGTTAGTGTTTGGTGTAGGGTTAGGGCTAGGGTCTAGGGTTTAGGGGAGCTACTTTTGCAGCGTTAGACCTTGCACCACACTTTGACACATATCATAGGCCCACATGCAAGGTTTGGTGGGGTTCCGGTGCTCCGGCGGTCGTTCTCCCCTCCTTCCCCCAAAAGAGCGGAACGTGTGCCCCGGCGGGTCTACCCCCTAGATTTCTCCGCGCGAGGGTGCACCAATGTAACTTTTCATTCTTTTAGGTTTGTTTAGGACATATACACATGGAGAACCAAGATTGGGACCCTTTGGCACATACATACCCGCAGCTCGAGCCATTATCACATGATCGAGGGTGTGCGTGATCTACTGGTTAGTGTTTGGTGTAGGGTTAGGGCTAGGGTCTAGGGTTTAGGGGAGCTACTTTTGCAGCGTTAGACCTTGCACCACACTTTGACACATATCATAGGCCCACATGCAAGGTTTGGTGGGGTTCCGGTGCTCCGGCGGTCGTTCTCCCCTCCTTCCCCCAAAAGAGCGGAACGTGTGCCCCGGCGGGTCTACCCCCTAGATTTCTCCGCGCGAGGGTGCACCAATGTAACTTTTCATTCTTTTAGGTTTGTTTAGGACATATACACATGGAGAACCAAGATTGGGACCCTTTGGCACATACATACCCGCAGCTCGAGCCATTATCACATGATCGAGGGTGTGCCTGATCTACTGGTTAGTGTTTGGTGTAGGGTTAGGGCTAGGGTCTAGGGTTTAGGGGAGCTACTTTTGCAGTGTTAGACCTTGCACCACACTTTGACACATATCATAGGCCCACATGCAAGGTTTGGTGGGGTTCCGGTGCTCCGGCGGTCGTTCTCCCCCTCCTTCCCCCAAAAGAGCGGAACGTGTGCCCCGGCGGGTCTACCCCCTAGATTTCTCCGCGCGAGGGTGCACCAATGTAACTTTTCATTCTTTTAGGTTTGTTTAGGACATATACACATGGAGAACCAAGATTGGGACCCTTTGGCACATACATACCCGCAGCTCGAGCCATTATCACATGATCGAGGGTGTGCCCTGATCTACTGGTTAGGGTTAGATGTAGGGTTAGGGCTAGGGTCTAGGGTTTAGGGGAGCTACTTTTGCAGTGTTAGACCTTGCACCACACTTTGACACATATCATAGGCCCACATGCAAGGTTTGGTGGGGTTCCGGTGCTCCGGCGGTCGTTCTCCCCCTCCTCCCCCCAAAAGAGCGGAACGTGTGCCCCGGCGGGTCTACCCCCTAGATTTCTCCGCGCGAGGGTGCACCAATGTAACTTTTCATTCTTTTAGGTTTGTTTAGGACATATACACATGGAGAACCAAGATTGGGACCCTTTGGCACATACATACCCGCAGCTCGAGCCATTATCACATGATCGAGGGTGTGCCCTGATCTACTCGGTTAGGGTTAGGTGTAGGGTTAGGGCTAGGGTCTAGGGTTTAGGGGAGCTACTTTTGCAGTGTTAGACCTTGCACCACACTTTGACACATATCATAGGCCCACATGCAAGGTTTGGTGGGGTTCCGGTGCTCCGGCGGTCGTTCTCCCCCTCCTCCCCCAAAAGAGCGGAACGTGTGCCCCGGCGGGTCTACCCCCTAGATTTCTCCGCGCGAGGGTGCACCAATGTAACTTTTCATTCTTTTAGGTTTGCTTAGGACATATACACATGGAGAACCAAGATTGGGACCCTTTGGCACATACATACCCGCAGCTCGAGCCATTATCACATGATCGAGGGTGTGCCCGATCTACTGGTTAGGGTTAGGTGTAGGGTTAGGGCTAGGGTCTAGGGTTTAGGGGAGCTACTTTTGCAGTGTTAGACCTTGCACCACACTTTGACACATATCATAGGCCCACATGAAAGGTTTGGTGGGGTTCCGGTGCTCCGGCGGTCGTTCTCCCCCTCCTCCCCCAAAAGAGCTGAACGTGTGCCCCGGCGGGTCTACCCCCTAGATTTCTCCGCGCGAGGGTGCACCAATGTAACTTTTCATTCTTTTAGGTTTGTTTAGGACATATACACATGGAGAACCAAGATTGGGACCCTTTGGCACATACATACCCGCAGCTCGAGCCATTATCACATGATCGAGGGTGTGCCCGATCTATCGGTTAGGGTTAGGTGTAGGGTTAGGGCTAGGGTCTAGGGTTTAGGGGAGCTACTTTTGCAGTGTTAGACCTTGCACCACACTTTGACACATATCATAGGCCCACATGCAAGGTTTGGTGGGGTTCCGGTGCTCGGCGGTCGTTCTCCCCTCCTCCCCCAAAAGAGCGGAACGTGTGCCCCGGCGGGTCTACCCCCTAGATTTCTCCGCGCGAGGGTGCACCAATGTAACTTTTCATTCTTTTAGGTTTGCTTAGGACATATACACATGGAGAACCAAGATTGGGACCCTTTGGCACATACATACCCGCAGCTCGAGCCATTATCACATGATCGAGGGTGTGCCCTGATCTACTGGTTAGGGTTAGGTGTAGGGTTAGGGCTAGGGTCTAGGGTTTAGGGGAGCTACTTTTGCAGTGTTAGACCTTGCACCACACTTTGACACATATCATAGGCCCACATGCAAGGTTTGGTGGGGTTCCGGTGCTCCGGCGGTCGTTCTCCCCCTCCTCCCCCCAAAAGAGCGGAACGTGTGCCCCGGCGGGTCTACCCCCCTAGATTTCTCCGCGCGAGGGTGCCTGATCTAGTTGTAAGGGTTAGAGGGTTTAGGGCTAGGGCTAGGGTTTAGGGCTAGGGCTAGGGTTTAGGGCTAGGGTCTAGCTAGGGTTTAGGTTTGTTTAGGATATACTTATGCGCAAAGCTTTATTGATAAATGCACACATAAATCAACTAAAATATTTGAAATGCATGCTGAATTTTTTTTCAAACTGAAAGCATGATACATACTTTATTAAATGATACACATATTTAAAAAACAGGTTTAATGTAATGTAGATATAGAAATGAATGTTGTTGATAATTAAAATTAAAAAAAAAAAATCTTTGCCGTGCATTTGCGCACGGCAAAGAATCCTGCCGCACGGCAAAGAAACGATTGCGCACGGCAAAGACTTTGCCGCACGGCAAAGTGCACTTTGCGCACGGCAAAGTGTTGTCCGCACGGCAAAGGCCTTATGCCGCACGGCAAAGACCTCCGCACGGCAAAGTGAGTTTGGCCAGATCTAAATCTGTCGATCCGACCAGGACTTTGGCCAGATCGAACAGACACGCGCGCCCGTGCCACCCTCCTCCAACCCTGCGCCCTGCAGCGCCGCCGCCACACGCGCCCTGCAGCGCCGCCGCCACACGCGCCCTGCAGCGCCGCCGCCAGCCCTCTGCCCCTCCAGCCGCCGCCGCCAGCCCCCACCGCCGCCGCCAGCCCCCACCACCGCCGCCAGCCCTCTGCCCCTCCAGCCAGCCGCCGCCAGCCCCCACCTCCTCTCCTCCGGCCGGCCTTCGCCCTCTCCTCCGGCCGGCCGCCCGCGCGCTGCATCCGGTCTGCCGGCCCCTCCTCCTCCGCGCCATGGCCGCTGCGGCCGGGCTCTGTAGCTAAGCCGCCGCCGCCCCTGGTCCGTCCCTCGTTGCCGCCGCCCCTGCCGCTGCCCTGCAACCCTTGCCCCCGTCGAGCCGCCCTGCCCTGCATCGCTGCAGCCCCCGTCAAGGTTAGTGGTAATGTTTGCTGCTTTTAGTGTAAATACTATCAAAGTAGTGCATATGTTATCTGCAGATTGCAAATTGACAAACGAGAACGATTTAGAAAATTTAAAACAAACCGTTCCCAACACCATTATGTCAAGACTTCTTGTATAGCAATTGTTGAAGGGTTAAAATACACGAAAAGCTCTTTTGGATCATGGGCACCAGTGTATTAAAAAGAGAGAATAGCCAAAATACCACTAGTTGAAACCGAAAGTGCCAAAATACCACTAGTGAAAACCAAAGTGCCAAAATAGCACTCATCTTAGGTTTTCTCATGCCAAAATACCACTACCGTGTGATGTCAAACAGATTCCGTTAGTCAAACTGTTATTTTTTCTTGACTTGACAAAACTAAGTTGAGAGGTATTTTGGCTATTCGGTTTTCACTAGTTGAAAAGGGATCACTGGAGCTCATGTGCACCAAATCTCTGTCCTAAAATACAGGGTTAAAAAATTCTTGTTCACTTGCATGACTATTTTTCTTGTTATGCAGGCGATGCTTCGAGGTGGACACGAGGGGCGGCGTCGCGGGGGTGTTTGACGGGGCGTTTCGGATCTTCTTCGACGATTCTCTCAGAGGGTCGTTGGTCTTCTTCACCGGCAGTCGATCACGCTTCGAGGGTGAGAATCCGTTTGCCTCTCTTGTACCTAGGTTTTTTTTTGTGTCTAGATCACCAAGTCTGTGGCGATACCTAGGCGTCTCTTCCCGACCGTAAGGGTTACGCGGATAAATATGCATTAGTGGTCTCGCATATTATGAACCGTAACTCTTACGGCATTTATCGGGACAGCCGGCGGATGCGTAGTTGGGTACGTTCTCCGTGCTCTACCCCGATCCGAGACAGGATTTCGGTAGCGCCTCCCCGTTGTTCTCCGGATGCACACCCCTCTCGGCTTTTTGCCGAGACGTGTATCGGGAGAGCAGCGGGGAGGTGCTGCCGAAATTCCGTCTCGGATCGGGGTAGAGCTGGGAGAACGTACTCAATCTACGGATCCGGCGGCTGCTAGGAGCCCACCTAGTAGAGTTTCGAGGTTGATGCACGCGTAAAATAAATAAATATATGATGCATAGATTGAGTATTTGATATATAAATGCTATGTTCGTCTGTTTTGTTGCTGATTAGAGGATGGATAATCGTGGCTGGATGTACGATGGCAGAATGAGTCAGTGGAACTATACTGATGAATGGGGAGAAAAGACCGAGCAGTTTGTGGATAGGGCGTTTGCCATACCTAGCAGACCTATAAGTGTTTGGTGCCCTTGTAGTAAGTGCGCTAACCGAAAGGCACAGGACAAGGAAACTATGAGTATGCACCTGATCAAGTTTGGGTTCACACCGTCCTACAGGATTTGGACTTACCATGGAGAAAAGGCAAAGAAACGTGCTAGGAAGGAGGTGCGGCAGATTCAACCTAGGGGGAATATGACACTGGTTTTGATAGGTGCTTAGAAAACTTGGCTAATGGTAATGTGCCTGAAAGCCCTCATGTAGAGGTGGAGACACCTCAGGATGCGGAGACAAATGAGGACCCGGAGGAAAACACAAAGGAGTATTATGAGGCTCTGTTTGCTTCGCAGAAACCCCTACATGAAAATACAGAGGTTACCCAACTAGATGCCATCGCTCGCCTTATGGCCTTGAAGTGCCATAGGAACTTGTGCAGAGATGGGTTCGATGAACTTCTGGTCATCGTAGGCAGCCTTCTCGCCGAAAGGGCACCTCTTGCCGCAAAACTTCTACTATTCGACCAAATTGCTCGGTGACCTTAAGATGTCATCTCAGCAGATACACGCTTGTCCAAAGGGATGCATGCTATTCGGAGAGGAGCACGCCGACACAAATTATTGCATCAAATGCAATTCCTCTAGGTACTTTGAGGTAGACCGCAATGGTGATGGTCGAAGAGGCGGACCACGGTTGCCAAGAATATCCTCCGCTATCTTCCAGTTCTACCGAGGATCCAGCGGCTCTTCATGACCGAGGATACCGCCCAGCAGATGAGGTGGGCCGTGGAAGGAAACAGATACACCGACAAGATGATACATCCGTCGGATGGTACCGCATGGAAGAACTTTGTCAAGAAATTTCCACTGAAAGCAGGTGACCCGAGGAGCGTAGCAGTTGCGATATCAACCGATGGGTTCAATCCATATGGTATGTCGGCTGCAGTATACAGTTGTTGGCCAGTGTTTGTTATTCCCATGAACCTCCCCCCTGGCGTCTGCATGAGATCAGAGAACATGTTTGTGTCGATGATAATCCCGGGGCCCAAATACCCGGGTAAGAACATGAATGTGTACCTGGAACCGCTGGTGGATGACTTGGTTCGTGGCTGGGAAGGTCGCGGGATCCGAACATATGACGCATCAAAGAAGGAGTACTTCGATATGTATGTGTGGTACCACACGTCCCCGCATGACCTGCCAGCACGTGCTTTGTTCTCGCGGGTGGTGTACACATGGGAAGTGGCCTTGCCCACAGTGCAGGCAGGCCGTGACTTTCTTCTGGCTAAACAAGGGAGGCAAGTATTCATGCTTTGATGAAGCTCGACAGTTCCTTGAGCGGAGGCATTCATACAGGAGTGATGTAAAG
Organism: Lolium rigidum; assembly: GCF_022539505.1. NCBI lineage: Eukaryota > Viridiplantae > Streptophyta > Magnoliopsida > Poales > Poaceae > Lolium > Lolium rigidum. The sequence continues at coordinate 10,425 of NW_025899963.1, read as the reverse complement.
AGCTTCAAGAAAGGCCGTGTTGTCCGTGGCCCGAAGCCAATTCCGAAGACCGGAACGGAAATCAAGGCCGAGTTAGATGCTCTTAAGCCTAGCCCTGATGGGAATGGTTTCTTGGGATATGGGGAGACACACCAATGGACTCACAAGCCGTGCTTATGGAAGCTCCCTTACTTTGAGTTTCTCGAGCTCCCGCATAACATTGATGTAATGCACACCGAGAAGAATATCGGTGAAGCCATTTGGAGCACGATTGTGGACACCGAGAAGACGAAGGATAACATAAAGGCTCGAATTGATCAAGAAATGTGGTGCGATAGGCCGGAGTTGAACATGCAGCCACCTCATGGTGCCAAAAAAACTTGGACTAAGCCACACGCTCCGTTCTGTCTCACAAAGGCCCAAAAAAGAGAGGTCTTCCAATGGATGAAGGACTCCTTGTTTTTCCCTGATGGGTTCGCAGCCAACTGGATGAGGGGTCTGAACATTGAAACGTTGCGAGTACAAGGGCTGAAGAGTCATGACTACCACATATGGCTTGAGCGGATAATGCCGGTGATGATTCGAGGCTATGTCCCTGAGAAGACTTGGCGAGTGCTAGCGAGGTTGAGTTTTTCTTCCGCCGGATTTGTGGTAGGGAGTTAGACACTAAAGTGATTGAGAAGCTGGATGAAGAGGCACCCGTGTTGCTTTGCGATCTAGAGAAGATCTTTCCTCCGGGGTTCTTTAATCCGATGCAACATATGATCCTGCACCTCGCGGAGGAATGCTTAAAGGGGGGCCGAATTGGGGCCGTTGGCAGTTTGGTCCCGAGAGAGAAACACAAAAGCTTCGTCAAATGACCGGCAATAAATGCAAGATCGAAGCATCCATAGCCGAGGCAGTCCTGAACGTGGAGGTGGCAAACTTCACCACTAAGCACTATGATCCCAACATTCCCACAAAGCACAACCCAGTCCTCCGTTACAATGCCGCCAACAATGAAGAAGTACCCAAGCTTAGCATCTTCGTGGGGCTTGGTGGCAAGTCAAGTGGCTCGAAGCCGTACAGAACGGACCTGCAGGAGCGGACCTTGATCCACTCGTATGTCTTGAACACCATGGTCGAACTGAAGCCGTACATCGAGTAAGTGCGAACCATTTAGTTATTCGCAAACATTCACTCGTATTTGCGTGGCTAACTCTTCCTCTTTTCATCGGTATAGGCAATTCAAGGCTATACATTGGAAGAATACCCACAGGGAGCCTACCCCGGAAGAATCCAAGCAAATTTTCGATAAGGGCGGCGGTTTCGGTTTTAGTAGCTGGTTCTGTAATTTGGTACTTTTCTATCCCAAATTAGCTAGCACTTCCGACATTTACCGGTCATTTCTCGTTCTAAACTTCTCGTGCTAAACTTGTAGGCAAGAACCGACAAAGAGATGAAGTCAGAGCTAAGAAAAATTGCTAGGGGCTTTGACCATTCCGTCGAAGCGTTCAACTCCTATGACGTGAACGGGTATCGCTTCCAGACCCATAAATACACAACAAGCCGGCCCAACGCGAAGACAATAAATAGCGGGGTGGTATGTCAAGGTGACGATGGGCTCCATTACTATGGAAGAGTCGAGGGTATATACGAGCTGAATTACGGGTTTCGTAAAGGGCTAAATCCCGTCGTCTTCAAATGTCATTGGTTTGACCCACGTCGGGTGAGACGGGATCCTGAAATTGGGTTGGTCGAAGTTGAGAGGAACTCTGTTTATAAGGGAGAGGATGTGTACATCTTGGCTACCCAGGCCTTTCAAGTATTCTATCTCCCGTACGCGTGCGTAAACCCGACAAAACGTCTACATGGATGGGATGTTGTGATGACGGTGCCTTCACGCAATAGGCCGCCCCCGCCAAACAAGGACGATTACCGCCGCGTAGACCCCTCAGCAAAGAGTGTCGAGTTCTATCAGGAAGAAGGGCTCCCCGGGCATTTCACAATCGCCTTGCCGACTATCGATGACATGGTCGTAGACGATGAACAAGAAGATGCGGGCATGGATGGGGACAATGCAGAAGATGAAGCTGAGGATGTTTGTGCCCCGGAAGACCTGAGTTTGCTCGAGGCGTTCAGAGCAGGGATTGACCTCGATGTAGATGGACCACCTCCAGGTTTCATTGATGATTATTGGTTCGCCGAGCCTGATGACGATGATGAGACACGCGGTCCAATCACGGACGGCGACACAGGGCTACCGATCTATGTAGTAGTAATTGTGAGGCTAGCTAGGTTATTTGTAATAACTCCGTGTAATAGAGATTGTCTAGCTAGGTTATTTGTAATAACTCCGTGTAATAGAGAACTCTATGCTTGCTATTTGTTGCTTCCACTAATTAATGTTCATCCTTTTGCATTATTGTTGCTTTCATTAATGTTCATCTACTTATATTTCTGTTGCTTTCACTAATATTTATCTCTTTACAATATTGCGTACTAATAAACCACTTTCTTCATTTGTGTTTGCAGGTGATTGAAGCATGCCGCCAAAAAAAAGGGGCGGCGGTCTTAAAAAGAAGCTCAAGGACTTGGTAGTTGTAGGGACTTCGAGGCGGGGCCGACCTAGTACCCCCCCTCCTAGCCCCCCTCCTGTCGCTACCACAACGCGGCCGCGTAGGAAGAATGCGACGCGGGTACTCACTCCTAGTCCTAGCCCCCCTCCCGCAGCCGATGATGATGACGAGGAGGAGGACCAGGAGCACCACGGGGGTGGGGAGGACCAGGAGGAGGAGGTGGGTGGGGAGGACCAGGAGGAGGAGGGGGTGGGGAGGACCAGGAGGAGGAGGGGGCTGGGGAGGACCAGGAGGAGGAGGGGGACGAGGAGGACCTCTCGGAGGATGAGGGGTGGGCGGGGAACTTAGTGTTCGATCCTGATCAAAGCCTAGATTGGGAAGAGCCGCCGGATTACCAGTACGTTCCAGCTGTGGAGAGGCTGAGGCCACGTGATAGGAAGCCATATCGGCGTGGGATAACACAGCTCCCCTCGCTGAAGTCCTGGCAGTACAGGCACGTTGTTCTAGTGCCCTATGGAAGGAGGTACATGTTAATTTTTGGCATTTCGTTATCGCAATTTTGTCATTATCAAAATTATTATCACATACAAATTGATGTTGTCTTCATGGTGCAGCTCGTTCACGTATGAAGACCCGTCGCAGAGACCGCCACGTGGGTACTCGAACATCCTTGGGGGCCTACTTAGATGGTATTTCCCTGGGATAGTCAATTTCCCTAGTGGTGGCTGCGACGTAGCTTGGAGGTGGGCGCACTACAGCCTCGCGGAAGATCCTATGGGCCGCGGCACCGCGGCGGATTTGGTTGTTGCCAAATTCTGGGTACGTGACTTTTGACTTCTTACCATTCATACACTCTCCTTGGTTCACAATAATTGCACTAATGCCCCTTGTTTTACCTATGTGCATGGTTGTTGCAGAAATACTTCATGAGGGCCGAGGGCAAGGAGCGTGCGTGCGATGATGTCCTACACCAGCTTGCAAGGAAGAGGGTGACTGGCATGCACTACGAGGCACGTATTCAATGCGTCCGCGACTGGCACGCCGACCGCTTCGTCCACATGACTAAGGAGGACGCTCGCGACACGCTCATGCAGCCGTGGCAGTACATGCAGGTATTTGCATTTATGTGTTATTGATTTGCTTTAGCGCCATGTAGTTTATTTTACCATAATGGGTTTATCTTGTGCATGTAGAACCCTCCTCGGTACGTCGGCAAGGACGATAGGTGCTTTCTTGCGATGGTCATGTGGTGGACATGCCCCCGGTACCTCAAGAAGCACGAGGAGGGCAAGAAGAAGCGGGCAGAGATGCGAGGTGGATCGCATATCCAAGGCAGCATCCCCTCTCTCTTCACCTGCGAACGAGGTGAGCAAATTAATGGTTCCTTCATTCTTTGAATTCATGTTATATATTTGTTAACTCCGCAAGGGTGTGCCACTTCACTTGATTACATGTTCTCTTTTGCGAGAAGTCGGGACGGAGCGAAGCCTAACGTCTTTGCCGTGCTAAAGAAGATGAAGCAAAGGAAGACGCCCGATCCCGAGACGGGGTCCGCCGTGTGGCTTAACCCGCAATCCGAGACCCAGTGCACGTCGTATGTCTCCAAGTTCAAGCGGAAGTACGGCGAGGAGGCCAACCCGGAGGCCGAGGACTTTGACCCCGAGGTCGCGGTGCTTGCGGGAGAAGGCTTGAAGCATGGCCGCCTGTGGTTTGGTGACGGGTGCGTCGACCCGGCGAAGGTTCCCTCTCTCCGCCGGATCCGTCGTGGTCGTAAGAGCGGCCAGCCCGAGGTAGAGCCCCGGCCACGGGCTTCGGATCTAGCCGTCGAGCGGTTACGGGTATGTTCTTCCTCGAGCCTCTACATTTCCTTTACATGCTTTCCATTGAAATGTTAATGACATCGCGGCAACACAACGTAGGAGGAGATGGCAGCGAAGGAGCAGGCGGCCCAGGAGCAAAGGGCGCACATGGAGCAGCAGATTCTGGAGTACCAGCAGCAGCAGATACAGATGATGCAGCAGATGCAACAGCAGCAGCAGATGATGCAGCAGCAGCAGGCACAGATGAGCTGGCTGATGAGCCAGACGGTTCTATCTAGTCCACCGGGGAGTCTTCCTGCTCCTCCACCTTACTCCATGCCGTGGATGCCGCCACCGCCCACTCAGACCCCGGGGACACCTATCACCGTCAACAACTTGAACATCATCCGGAGCATGAACCGCGGTGAGTCCTCTTGTGCCCAACCCGCTACTTGTGCTTGTTCAAGTGATCAATATGCAAATGCAAATGTAAATGTTCATTCCATCAACCTTATAGATTATATGTCACAAGGAAATGACGATGAGGCCGGCGGAAGCGGAGGACAAGGTTGATGGCATGGTCTTCGTGCACTTTGTCGGATTGTTTGCTTCTAATGGATTGTAATATTGGACATTGCACTATGGACTCTATGTAACTTGTGTGGATGGACTATGGACTCTATGTAATGCATTGTATGCATTAATATGTGTGTTTGATGTATTTGTGGTGTTCCCGTAGTGTTTGGTGATGTTATGTTGAAGATTATATGTGTATATGCTTTATTGTCAATTGCTATATTTGAAATGCAGGGAATAAGCAAAAAACAGCAAAAAAATGAAAAAAACAGGGCCCTTTGCCGTGCGTGTGCGCACGGCAAAGGACTTTTGGTCACTTTGCCGTGCGCACACGCACGGCAAAGGAGCCACGTGGCGGCAGCCTGTGAACCTGGGAGCTCCTGGGGGCGTGCCTGTACGGGGCTTTGCCGTGCGTGGCAGAGCAAGGCCGCACGGCAAAGGTGCGCACGGCAGCGAATGGTGGCGCACGACAACGTCAGTCGCACGGCAAAGGTTTGTGGCGCACGGCAACGATTTCTTTCACGGCAGCCCCCCTGCCGCACGGCAAAGTTGTGCCGCACGGCAGACATTGCAGCGCACGGCAGAGATTGACGCGCACGGCAAAGAGCTTTGCCGTGCAAACCTTGCAAGCGCACGGCAAAGGATGCTTTGCCGTCGAAGCAGTTGCTGTGCAACCTTTGCCGTGAGGGCGCGCACGGCAAAGCCGTTGCCGTGCGTATAGAGCTCTTTGCCGTGCGAATTGGAGCACGGCAAAGGCGCGCACACACTACCCCTATGAGCACCTCCGGAAGACTGAGACGACGGATTGGATCTTGAAATTGACGAAGTCACCACAAACGTCTCGTTGTCGACGGAAACGTCACCCCCACTGAATGAATATTTTGTCTTTATGAGACACACAGATGTCAAGCCTAGGGTTTAAACTCTGGTGGGCTAGGGGTACAACCACCCTCCTAACCATCCAACCTCAAGTTGGTTCTCGCAAAGTCATTGTTTCTATGCTACTAGATGGTCTTGACGTCGGCTACCGTTTGGTCTAGCTAATTTATTTGTTTAACTCATTTTCTTACATATAGATCCCACCTCGCTTCTTCGTTGAGATCGTTGTCTTGCATGTGGGTCTCACATTGCTTCTTCATTGCATCCTAGTGACTAAAAATGACTCGACTTCACACACACACACACACGCACACACGCGCGCACGCACACACAAGATAACATACGTCTGATGCATGCCATTTTGTTCAACATACACGGGAGCTTTGATAATCATGTGAACAGCCGGATAAAGTGATGCCTCCGCATAAGAAGATGCACCTAGCCGAAGTATTCTTTCCGTCACATGAAAGTTGTCTCTATACATGAATGTAACTAGCTAGACATTAAAATTTAACATATCTTAGATAAATTTCATAAGACGAGGAATATATAATATATATGCGGTGGTTTTTTAATCTTCGATATAGATCTCGTCCTTAGCATGAACATACGTTTTACATCCACGTTCTACACGCAGGAAACATGCATAGAATTCTTCGTTAAGTAAAACGACATGATACGTACATAAAGCATCACGTACGTAGCTAATCTCGGTTGATTTCTGTCCTCGCAACCTACATAAACTGGCTGCAAAGGACGCGGTAGTACTAGTTAATTTCGCAAAAGTGTATCTCGGCCACGTTTACGATTCGATCGTTCAATAACGTGGCTGCTGAGCGCCGGTGGCCGGCGAGGCAAAACGGTAGGCTCTAGGGACCCCGCCGGCCGCCGCCGCTGCCTTTGACGACGACGCTGAAGCCGAGGACGACGACGGAGCAGAAGAAGAGGCCGGGACCTGGAACTGGAAGCCGGCGGCGTCATGCGTCGTCGTCGACATGTTGGAGTGCTGGTACTCTTCCTCCACGATGGTGTCCAGCTTCGCCGGCAGCCGCGGCGGCGCCCTTCCGCCGGAGTTATTAGGCTGCCACGGCGCGGCCTCGGAGAACACGCCCTCGCGCTTGCGCGAGCGGGACGAGCTCCTGACGACCTGGAGCAGGAAGGACGCTCTCTGGATACCGCTCGCCATCATCCAACTCCCCTCCTCACCTCCTTACAACAAAAAATCAACGATTGCCACAGCTTGAGCTTGAGCTGAGGAGCAGAGAGTGAGAGTGAAGCTTGCCAGTGGAGGAGGGAGCCGACCTGCGGTTTTATAGCCGGCTGCGCAAGAAGCTGTCAGGGAATTTTTGACTCGATCGATCGTAGCCTCAGATGGAGGGAATTTCGTGCACGAGTTCGTGCGGCGGTGGTCGGGCGGAGGGTCTCTCTCTCCGTAGTGCCCCGGAGACCAGGGCATCGCTCTACTGTTTACGCCTGTACCTCCATGATAGCGCTGCCAGCGGTACTGTAAGTGCATGGTTTCCAAGTTTTGCTGGACTCCTAGACGTGGATGTGTACATGCACGCTCGAATATGAAAATCAGTTCGAAATCTTATTGGTTTTTCAGAGGGCGACGCCCGTCCGACGTGTCAGTCGCAGCACAGTGTATAATAGTGCAGTGACTTTTAAGAAATCATCAAATACTCTTTGATGAAGTTTCAACTTAATTACTTTGGGAGGGGCAGATAGCTACACTGATCGGTTACAGGCTTACAGCTACTGAGGTCGCTGTCGATCGGGTGCGAAAAGACGATGCATGTCTTGTTGCGCGGGCGTGCCCTGCCGTTTACGGCATCGCCGGAGAGGTCGCCGTCGACGTCGGACCGTTTCCGGATTAATAGTGCCGCCTGCGTACGTGCACGGAGAAGGCCTGGAATTTTTATGGACTTGGATCGATGGCGTCAGGCGCCAAGCCGCCCAGAACAGCAGAGCTGCACACGTCGGCCGGATGCATGTCAGCTGCCGCCGCCTGCCCGTAGATAGCAATGGTATACGTAGATGCCTTTGCCAATGCTGCCTTATTTGTCCATAAATGAATGTTTTAATTTTGTTAAAATATTTAAAAAGGTTGAGACATCTTTTTTAGAATGGAGACACTACAGGAATGGCTCGCTGCGCCGACGGCCGTGGCGTACGCCGACGGCCAAATGTCGGGGCCGTCGGCGTACGTCCGGTCCATGGCAGCGGCCCATCGAGCCCCTCGGCGTAGACATACCCTCGGCGTAGAGAGGGCTACCCCGACGGCCACCCTCGGCATACTAAAGACCGTCGGCGTATCACTAGCATGTGCTCCGGTCCCGCTCCGGCCGTGACGGCCCGGTCACGGCGTCAGCGAGGCGCCGAGGGCCACCCTCGGCATAGGGCATCACCCACCTATGCCGACGGCCACCCTCGGCATACACATTTTTTTTTCTTTTTTTCTTCTCGGTCATTAACTTTATATTATGTTTGTTTTATTTATGTACTAGTATGAATTATGTAAAAATAGTTACTTTTTTAAAGAAAAAAATGGTAGATGGCTTATGTAGATCCCACGAGTGACGCTCTTCGTAGACGGGTCGACGGGATCCAGATGGGCCCAACATCTGCTATCGATGTACATATGTCCTAAAACAAAGGAAAAAAGTCCATTGCTAACCCTAACTTTAACCCTAACCCTAACCCTAGGGGTAGATTTGCGGGGTCCCCGCCCCTAGGGTTTCCCTAGATACAAACCACCGGAGCGTCCGAATCGCCGGAAACTCCTGCTACGGCTCATCCGGGGCCTATTTCATTCCAAACCTATGGTTTCCATGTGCATATGTCCTAAACAAAGCAAAGAAATTAAAAAAATCCATTGGTGAACCCTCGCACGAAAAAAGCTATAGGGGTAGATCTGCAAGGTCCCCGGCCTAGGGTTTCCCAAGATACTGATCACCGGAGCGTCAGAATCGCTTGAAAACTTGCATTTGTCCCTAACATATGTGTACAATTGTGATGTAAGGTTTGTCTAACCTTGCATGTACCCGGCGTTGACGATTTCCGCATACATTGGCCCGCACTTGGTAAAATCCAGGATCTGTATGTGAAAACTCCTGCTACGGCTCATCTGTGGCCTATTTCATTCCAAACCTATGGTTTCCATGTGCATATGTCCTAAACAAAGAAAAGCAAATAAAAAAATCCATTGGTAAACCCTCGCACGGAAAAAGCTATAGGGGTAGATCTCCAGGGTCCCCGCCCTAGGGTTTCCCAAGATACAGATCACCGGAGCGTCAGAATCGCTAGAAAACTTGCATTTGTCCCTAACATATGTGTACAAGTGTGATGTAAGGTTTGTCTAACCTTGCATGTACCCGGCGTTGACGATTTCCGCATACATGGGCCCGCACTTGGTAAAATCCTGGATATGTATGTGGAAACTCCTGCTACGGCTCATCCGGGGCCTATTTCATTCCAAACCTATGGTTTCCATGTGCATATGTCCTAAACAAAGCAAAGAAAATAAAAAAATCCATTGGTGAACCCTCGCACGAAAAAAGCTATAGGGGTAGATCTGCAAGGTCCCCGGCCTAGGGTTTCCCAAGATACTGATCACCGGAGCGTCAGAATCGCTTGAAAACTTGCATTTGTCCCTAACATATGTGTACAAATGTGATGTAAGGTTTGTCTAACCTTGCATGTACCCGGCGTTGACGATTTCCGCATACATGGGCCCGCACTTGGTAAAATCCAGGATCTGTATGTGGAAACTCCCGCCACGGCTCATCCGGGGCCTATTTCATTCCAAACCTATGGTTTCCATGTGCATATGTCCTAAACAAAGCAAAGCAAATAAAAAAATCCATTGGTAAACCCTCGCACGGAAAAAGCTATAGGGGTAGATCTGCAGGGTCCCCGCCCTAGGGTTTCCCAAGATACAGATCACCGGAGCGTCGGAATCGCTAGAAAACTTGCATTTGTCCCTAACATATGTGTACAAGTGTGATGTAAGGTTTGTCTAACCTTGCATGTACCCGGCGTTGACGATTTCCGCATACATGGGCCCGCACTTGGTAAAATCCTGGATATGTATGTGGAAACTCCCGCCACGGCTCATCCGGGGCCTATTTCATTCCAAACCTATGGTTTCCATGTGCATATGTCCTAAACAAAGCAAAGAAAATAAAAAAATCCATTGGTGAACCCTCGCACGAAAAAAGCTATAGGGGTAGATCTGCAAGGTCCCCGGCCTAGGGTTTCCCAAGATACTGATCACCGGAGCGTCAGAATCGCTTGAAAACTTGCATTTGTCCCTAACATATGTGTACAAGTGTGATGTAAGGTTTGTCTAACCTTGCATGTACCCGGCGTTGACGATTTCCGCATACATGGGCCCGCACTTGGTAAAATCCTGGATCTGTATGTGGAAACTCCCGCCACGGCTCATCCGGGGCCTATTTCATTCCAAACCTATGGTTTCCATGTGCATATGTCCTAAACAAAGCAAAGCAAATAAAAAAATCCATTGGTAAACCCTCGCACGGAAAAAGCTATAGGGGTAGATCCGCGGGGTCCCCGCCCTAGGGTTTCCCAATATACGCATCACCGGAGCGTTGGAATCGCTGGAAAACTTG